>NC_080847.1:49188505-49345531 GCF_030435755.1 Ochotona princeps | reverse complement strand
CCTGTGGCCTGCAGCAGGTTCTGTTCCCGCTCCCCACGCCTCTGCCGGTTTTCGCGCTGCTGACCGCGCCGGGCTCCGAGCTGCCCTCGGTGTGCATCGGCGTGAGCCCCGGGCGGCCGGCCAAGTCCGTGCTCTTCCACACGGTGCGCTTCGGCGCGCTCTCCTGCTGGCTGGGCGAGATGAGCACGGGTGAGCCGGGGGTCTCGCGGAGGGCGGGACTGAGGGGCGGAGTTGGGGCAAGGCTTAGGCGCGTCTCACGTCACTGGTGCGATTGAAAATGGGCGGGATTTTAGCCTGCTTGCTTAGGACCTGAAGGCTTGTCTAACATAGGGTCCGGTCTTAGTGTGGTGCAGGGAAAAGGTAAGGGGGTAGAGTTGGTCCTTACGGCCCCCTCCTCTCAAACAGAGCACAAGGGGCCAGTGCAGGTGACCCAGGTAGAGGAAGACATGGTGATGGTGTTGATGGACGGTATGAGCCCTCCCCCCTCCCTCCCCTTCCTGGGTCCCGCACCCAGATGCCCAGGCCCAGACTCTCAGAAACCCGGAGCGCCTTAGCTGTTTATACCTAATTTGTTGTCTGGTCCTTAGCAAAAGTTTGCTTCACGGTTCTTAAAGTCCCTCCTCTCTCCCTCCCCTACCTTCCAGGCTCTCTGAAGTTGGTGACCCCAGAGGGCACCCCAGTTCGGGGCCTGCGCACACCCGAGATCCCCATGACAGAAGCTGTGGAGGCCGTGGGTATGTGCAGGAAAGGGGAGGCCGTAGATGAGGGCCGGAGGTCCCGGGATCCCCAGGGGTAACAGGCACCACTCTCTTCCCAGCTATGGTTGGGGGTCGGCTTCAGGCCTTCTGGAAGCATGGAGTGCAAGTGTGGGCTCCAGGCTCCGACCAGGTACGTTCCTCCATCCAGACCCTGCCTCTGCTGTCACATGCGAGCTGTGTGCACAGAGAACTGAGCCAGGGTGGGAGGTTCGGGACAGGGAGTCCTCTCTGTGCCCTGGATTGAGTTCTGACCTCAGCCCTGGCTGTCTAGTGACCTGCAAGGAGCTCTGTGTCTCTGCACCTGTAGAGATGGACAGGTGCTTAGGGGCATGGACCTGGCTGCCTGGATTGAGTGGCCTCTGGCAGTGGCCTAACTTCCCTGGGGTCTGCCTGTCATCTTGTGGGGAAGCCAGGGGGGAGATGGACTTGGAGTACTTACCAGAGCTCCTGCAGTGCCCGTAGTCACCTGGCAGGTGGGGGTTGTGATTTTCCAGGAGAGTAACCTGAGGCAGAGAAGGGGTGATAACTGGCCTATTGTCACACCCCTGGTACACTGGGCAGGTAATTGAGGCTGCATGGTGGAGCCCTTTCCTTGCTTTCTTTATGAGAGAGGGGGAGGGTCTTCCGGGAGCTGACACACTTTTCCCTCAGCTGCTGCAGGAGCTGAGAGACCCCACCCTCACCTTCCGGCTGCTTGGCTCTCCCAGGTAAGGTCATGTGGGGGGCCAGCGGGAAGCAAGGGGCTTCCAAGGGGTCCCCAGCCATCCATGACTTTAGCCTGGACAATGTCCCCCGATCTGTGCTGCACTCCTGGGCTCTCATACTCCCATAGTCTTTTTTTTTTTTTTCACATGGCAATGGAGGGTGTGTCTTCATTTCATGTATCTATTTTTAAATGCTTGTTTTCATCTTCTTGAAAGGTAGAGTGTCAGAGGAGAGAAAAATCTTCCACCAAATGTTTCATTCCTCAAATGCCCACAAAAGCCTGAGCTGCTTCTCCCACATGGGTGTCAGGGGCCCAAGTACTTGAGCCATCATCCGTTGCTCCCCAGGCGCATCAGCAGGAAGCTAGGCTGGAGGCAGAGCAGCCAGGACCCAAACTGGCACTCCACTACGTAAAGAGGGGAATCCCATGTGGCAGTTTAACTTGCTGTTCCATATGCTTGTCCCCTTGTTTTGTATTTTTATTTTATTTCCTTGACTTTAAAAAATAACTATGAAACTTTTTCTTTGGACACAATTTCAGGTTGAGAGAAGTTGCAAAAATAATGCAAATTCTCATCTCCCTTTCACCAACTCTCTAGACATCAACTTTTCCTTAATCTTCCTTAAATGTTGAAAAACGTCAACTTTTTTTTTTTCTGAATACTTGCGAATATGTTGCAAACCTGTTGCCCATTTATCTCTAGTTCGGCGCATGCCTCCTGAATTAAAGGGTGTGCTTTTGTGCAGCAAATCAGCCATTACAACCAAGACAATATCGCTGTCCCAGACTGCTAACTCAAACAGCCTTTCAAAGTTTCAAAGTGCTGCCCTTTATAATCAGAAAAACTAATTATTTTCTCTGGTTCAGGATCCAATCTAGGATCATAGGGTGCATGTAGAAGTTATTTTGGGGGTCTTCTTTCTTATTGGTGAGAGACAGAGGTATGTCTTTTATCTTCTGATTCACTTCCCAAATGCCCACACAACCAGGGTTGGACTAGACTGAAGCTAGGAGCCAAGAATTCTATTCCCTTCTCTCACCTGGGGAGCACAAACGTCCAGTGATTGGACCCATTGTCTGCTGCCTCCCAGGGACATTCGCAGGAAGCTGGGTGGGGAGAGTGGAGACACAGCGTCTTACACCAAGTTCTTTGATGTGGGATTCAGGCATCCCAGGTGGTGGTGGCTTGACCCACTGGGTCACACTGCCCGCCCTTAGAGGATGATGAGTTCTGCAGGCTTATTTCTTTCACCATCTGACCATTTTTTAAAAGATTGCAGTGAAGTTGTTTTCTAGAATGCCCCTCAGTTAAGTTTGAGGTTTCCCGGTTATGCATTTTGGGCAGGAAAACCACAGAAGTGAGGTGGTGTCCTTTTCAGTACATGACATCAAGAGGCACACATGCTGGTTTGTCCCATTACGGTGATAATGACTTGGGTCACTCGGTTAAGGTGGGATGGCTTGTTTTCTCACTGGGTAGCTATTCTTTTTTCTTTTGTGAGAAGGACCTTTTGGGGAGACTCTCAAAGGCTAGATATACTGTTGCTTAAATGACTATTGCCCATTGGTTTTATTTAAAAAATTATTTTTAAAGGTTCATTTATTTTTATTGGAAAGTCAGATTTATACAAGAAAGAGAGATGGAAAAATCTTCCATCCATTGGTTCACTCCCCAAGTGGCCACAATGGCCAGAGCTGAGTCAATCCAAAGCCAGGAGTCAGGAGCTTCTTCTGGGTCTCCCATATGGGGGCAAGATCCCAAGGCTTTGGGCCGTCCTCCACTGCTTTCCCAGGCCACAAGCAGGGAGCTGGATGGGAAGTGGAGGAGCCAGGATATGAAGCAGTGCTTACATGGGATCCTGGCATGTGCAAGGCGAGGACTTTAGCCACTAGGCTACCGCGTTGGGCCTCATTGGTTTTAGAGCCTATTGGTGATATTACTTGTCAAATCCTCCGACTTGTGTTTGTGTTATTGACACTGTAGAGTAAGGACGAGCTTCTCCACATCTTTTTGCTTCCACTTTTTAGAAAGTTGTTTATTAATATCTAAAGAACAGACTTCACGAATGTCATAGGTATGACTCTTAGAATACTGCAGTACTTTCCTCACTCTTTCCTTCCTTTCTTTTGTTTTTTTTCATGAATGCTTTCGATTCATAATTTCAACTTTTGATCACAGGTTCAGCGCACGTCTAAATCAAGGGCCACACAAGTTGAAAGCAGAATGACCACTGTCCCCCCAGAGGACAGTCACGGGTCATGAACCACAGTCAAGTCACGAGATGCCGATCTCGCTCGTGTCCATGAAGGGGTTCTGTTTTGAACCCCACATAGTAGCTGCCACCACCATTTGCTTCTTTAGGCCGGCATGGTCTTGTTTTCATTTTCTTCTGAGGAACATAATCTAGGACCGTCATGTGGAGCACAGATGATTTCAGATGTAGCCCATGGGGGTCCCGTCCTGGAGCCCCTCCATCGTGTGGACATGCCTGAGGGGGTCTCTGCAGAAATCAGAGTCTGCCCATGTGCCTCTCTCCTTGCTTAAAATACTTTTGTCGCTCAGGATGGTTAGCCTTGGCCATGGCCCACGGGACGGGGTGTGTCCTGCCAAACCCCTGTGGCTCTCACCTCAGCCCCCCTGCATGGAACACTCTCCCCTCCCAAGCCACCTGCAGGCTCCACCCAGGCTTTGGCTGGCCTTATGGTCACGCACTGCATTCTGTGTTACCCTCCAAACTCATGCTGGTCTTCCTGTCCATTTTGTGGGCTCCTCAAAGGCTGGGGACAGGGTTGTGGGCCAGCAGGGCGGTGCCAACCCTTTCTTATTAACGACTTTGTGAATGAATGAATGAAGTAATGACCTATGTCTCCCCTCTCTCCTCCAGGCCTGTCATTGTAGAGACGCGACCAGCAGATGATCCTACTGCCCCGAGCAACCTCTATATCCAGGAATGAGTCCCCTGGTAGTGGAGGGTATTGGGGGAGGTATTGGAAACCAGTCCCTGTATCCCCCAAAAAGACACACTAGTGGTCATGTCACATCCTTGTCCTCCTAATAAATATGACGTTAGCTTCTGTCATCGTGTTTTCTGGAGGCTGACCCCCCCCCCCCCCGCTACATTTCAACAACCTGACACCAAGTTGCCAGGGGGTAGAAGGGTAGCACAGACTTTTTTATTTCTTGGGTACAGGGAGCCTTTCCCACCCTAGAGGGGTACGTGGGAGGAGTCTGGGGGGCTTACAGAATAAGGCACTTCGGGTGGATGCAGAGGGCCAGCTGTGGCGGCTCAGCCCAGCTGGTCCTCATATTGCTTGCGGAAACAGTCACCGGCTGGGAAGAAGTCCCAACACCTCTCCTGATACATCTTCCAGACGTAAGACTCCTAGGGTTGGGGGTGGGAGGAGTCTGCTGGTCACATCTCGAAGGCTTGATGCTGACCCAAGCCTCTCACAGCACCTGCTGTTGGGCCCGTTTGTCATCCAGCAATGCCCCCTTACCTGACCAGTGTGTTCAGTCTCGTCCTTGTTGATCAGATACATCAGGAAAAACCTGTGTGTGGGAGGGTCGTGGGAACCATCAAAACCACCCCTGGTCTTCTCGTTGGCTGGCTGGGGTGCCACGCCACCCTTTGAGACTCAGGCTAAGCAAGGCTCCCTCCTGGCAGCCACACCCTTCCCATCTCCACTGATTGGCCGGAGCGCCCGCACTCACATATAATTGGCCAGGTTGTGCTCCTCCAGCGTGTGTGTCTCAAAGCCGTGCGGCGTGGTGTCAAAGTAATCGCTGCCAATTCCACAGATGAAGCACTTGGTCTGTGGGTGGCCACGAGAGATGAGAGTTGGGACCCTCTCCACTGCCCCTGGGTGGGAGCAGGGCCCTAACCCATCCTTAGCTCACACGTGCCCCTGGGGGGCGCCTTTCATCCATCCTTCGGGATGGCCTTCAGCATGACTCACCTCCATATCTTCCTTTACTTGCTCCTGCTGGTCTCGGAGTTCCCCAAAAGCATCAATAATGAGACCTGAGAGTAGCAGGGGAGGGGTGGGGGTCAGGTCCCGACCTCTGCCCCATTTCCGACTCCTCCCATCCCCCTGCCCCCAACTTCCTAATCTAAAGCAGGAGCTTCCTGAGCTCTTGCTGCACGAGGCACACAGTACCCACGTGAGGTCAGCACCTGACACGGAGGTTGATCTGACTGCCGCCCAGCAGGGTGACTTGTTCCAGGTCCCAAGCAGGGAAGCCTGAATCCCCGGGCCTATACTCCCAGCTACAGAACTAGCTGGCCTGTCTCTAGACCCTGAGCTCCATCCCACCTCCCCCAGCCACCCCCGAGGCCATTGCTGACCCTGGATGATGGCCAGCAGGATGACGATGACGAAGAAGAAGAAAGTGATGTCGAAGACCACGCGGTAGAGCTCATATTCATCGCCTGCTGGGTCCTCAATCTCATCCCCGATGCCTCCACCGGCTCGCACACCCACGTACATGTGAAACAAGTAACACTGGGGGAGGGAGGACACGCGAGTCACTGGTGCTGCAGACACGGGGGAGGACCTCCCGGGGCTTGCTGAGGTGGCATCAGACTGGGACAGCCCAGAAACGGCCAGGATCGCGACAAGAACAGCATACCAGGGATGTGAGGACAGGGGAGCGGGGAGGCCCAGGGGACAGGAGGGGACGTGGCATGATCAGAGGTGAGCTGGGCGGAGCACGGGAAGCTCTAAGAGCCCAGGGGAGGCTTCGAGCGGGCCTGGCTGATCAGGCGAGGCTTCCTGGAAGAGGGGACCTGAAGGAGGTGCTGGGTAAGGAGCAGGGGTGAGCGGGGTGGGATCTAGTATTCCTGGCAGAGCAGACCATGCGTGCCATGTCATCCTCGGGGAATGGAGACTGCATGGCACTCCTGTGGGAAATGAAAGGTGGTTTAGTGAGGCTGGAAGACAGAACTCCTGTGAGTGACAGTAGGGGAGGATAGGGTGAGACCTGGTCCAGCCAGTGGTCAGGGAGGGCTTCCTGTAGGAGGCAGCATGTGAGCTAAAAAGAGATATGACAAGTGAAAGAATATGTGTGTCCCTGTGCATGTGTGAATGTGTCAGGGCCAGACAACATCAGGTGCAAAGGACTTGAGTCAGAAACAAGCATACAGTTTTAGGGGAACCGAAAGAAGACCAGGAAGCCAGAAAGCAAAAAAGCAAGAGGGACTGTGGTTAGACTCAAGCAGGTCAGACACAGGTAGGCTTGGCTCTTCCCTGGCTGTGTGAGCCACGGTGGGCAACTCAAGTTCATCCCCAGGTCGTCTGAGGTCAGCAGAGCCAGTGGGGGTGGAAATATGTCCCGCCTGGCCCTGGGGGAAGGCCTCATGCTGGTAAGGGAGCAGCGAGAAAAGGCTCATGGCTGTGATGGGCCTCAGGCCTTGGCAGCGAGGCCAGGGCTGTTGGGACCTTGAATGGCAACCTGAGGAGCTGGACACCTCTTGCCCCGGGGAAGGGTGAGGGAAGCAGATGACAAGGCCGCTTCTGGTTATGGCCTGGGCCTCCAGTGATTGGACTCCACTGGGAGGACAGAGTAGACAGGGATGTGTATGCACAGGCGGAGCTGGCTGGGCCTGGGGACTTAGCGCACGCAGCGCTGCGAGCAGCCAGCTCCTGTGCTCGGACACACACCCTGCAGAGACCTCGCAGCCGGTCTCAGCAAGGATGCCAGAGAAGGTGCTTTCAGCACACGCCCCATCTCACAGGCGAAGGCACCGGGGCGTGGAGAGCAGCCTGTCCCGAACCATGTAGGGCAGCCCCACTTCCATAATCAGTTTTCATTTTTGCATTTACTTCTTTGTTAAAAAGTTTATGCTTGGGACCATTGAAGTGGCTCTCTGCCTATGGCCTGGGAACACAGCAGGATGAGCCAAAGCCTTGGGAGCCTGCACCTCCGCAGGAGGCTCCTGGCTGCCAGCTTTGGATCAGATCTTCTCTGGCCATTGTGGCTATTCGGGAATGAGCCAGTACCAGTGGAAGGAAGATCTTCCTCTCTCTCCTTCTATCTCTGCAACTCTGCCTTTCAAATAAAAATAAATCAATCTTTAAAAAATAAATAAAACAGATCAGCATGATGGTTCAACTGGCTAATTTTCTACCACCAAGTGGTTAGTTCATGGCCTGGCTGCTCCACTTTCCATCCAGCTCCCTGCTTGTGGCCTGGGAAAGCAGCAGTGAAGGACAGCCCAAGGCCTTGGTACCCTATACCCATGTAGGAGACCTGGAGAAAGCTCCTGGCTCCTGGCTTCAGCTCAGCTCAGCTCCAGCCACTGCAGACACTGGGCAGTGAAAAAGCACATGGAAGATCTTTCACTCTCTCTCTCTCTCTGTAAATCTGCCTTTCCAATTAAAATAAATGAATCTGAAAAAACACAAAAGCCTATGTTTATTACATTTCCCACGTGGGTGCAAGGGCCCAAGGACCTGGGCCATCCTCTGCTGCCTCCCAGGTGTATTAGCTGGATGTGCTCCCTAGCTGGATGTGAAGCTGAGCGGCCAGGATGTGAATCAGCATTTTGATATGGGGTGCTGGCATTGCAAGCAGAGGCTTAATCTGTTGCGCCATTATACTCGCCCCAAAACTGCAAGAGTCAAATCACAGGGAAGCACTAGCTCACATTATTACTTGTCTGGGTGCTGTTCCCAGGACCCGGCCATACAGACTTGCTTGCAGAATCCTGCTTGCGACAAGCCTGCAAGCTGGGTCTGCCCATGAGCCCCCTTCCTGGCTGGGAAGACTGAGTGCCAGGCCCTTGCGCACCAGCCCATGCGGGAGGGGCTCACCGTCATCATGTCATCGCACTTCATGTCAGGCTCATCCTCGTCCTCACTCTTGTTGTAGAACTTACGGAAGAAGTTGAAGGCCACCACCGTGTACAGGTAGACCACCACTGCCAGGAGGCCCACGGTCATCACCAGCTGGGGGCACACAGGGCACGGGTTGGCTCCCCCAGGCTTGCCATCCCTCATGTTCATCCCCCACCGCCAGGGGTCTTCTTGCCCCCCGCAGCCCTCTCAGCCTGGTCCTCCTTCACGCTCCCCGGCCCGTGTCGGGGCCCCTTTCACACCTGTTTCCCATTGTGGGTGACTGAGGAGAGAATGGTGCGCAGCGTCTTGACCCCCATGGCGATGTCCAGCAGGTGGGCGGCGAAGAAGAAGTTGTTGTAGTGGCCCAGGAGGGACATCACCATATACCACCCCAGATACAGGAATGACTGTAGGCACACGGGGGAAAGTGTGGTTGCTGTTTGGGGAGCCCCAGGGAATGATGACCTCCTGGGGAGTGGGGGCTGTATACAAGGGGTAGCAGATTAGGGCTACAAGGCACTCCAATAAGGTACTAAAGGACAAGAGGGTCTTTGGGACACAGTCATTCCCAGATCAGCAGGGGTCAGTCTGGGCTCAATGTTTCTGGTGACCCCCAACTCCTCCCTGCAGGATGCCCCCCACCCGAGGGCCCCTCCTCACATTGTCGGTGAAGATCACCCCAAACTTCCAGATCTGATACTTGACATCAATGGACATGAGCCTGTGCAGGGGGAGGCAAGGGGGGCCAGAAACTTGAGAGTCAGGCCCAGCCCCTGCTCCGCTGACCTCCTAGACCTGCAGGGCAACCCCGGTGGCTCACCAGGTCAGTAGGCCCGGAGGGGGGTCGGGCTTGCGGTCATTGTGGGCTGTGATCTCCAGTGAGGCCAGGTCCATGCCCAGTAGCTCGGCGATGCGCTCCCGCCCGAAGATGTCCCCGTGTTTGTCCAGGACCTGCCCAGAGAGATGGCAGGTAGTGCACAGGCGACTGCAGCCTACACATGCTGAGGACATCATTGTGAGCCCCAGGACTCTGGGGACACTCTAAACTTCATGTGAGAAACTTAGGGGTCACCTTTCTGGAAAGGAGACAAGGGCTTTCTGCGGATCCTCGGGAGGGGAGGGGGACCCCCAAATGATAGAGGTCTTGAATTTCCTGGGACAGTTATTGTTTCTAGGGAGGTAGTGGAGGAAGTGGATCAGCTGTGAATGGAGCTCTTCCTGTCTGCCTCCTCACATACTCTGTCCAGCCACACCGGCCTCATCTAGTGGCTCCTGCCTCAGGGCCTTTGCACTGGCTGTCTCCCCACCTGCTCATCACCTAGTATCCAGCAGAAGCCTCTCCCTGCCAGCACACACGCACACCTCTCCCCTCTCTTGGTCATTTTAGCCCTGTTCGCCACCCACCTCTTATCAGTATGCCCACCAGCCATCTTCCCCATGCCAACATCAGAACCGCTGTGCTGTTTACTGCTGCCTTCCAGTGCCCCAAACAGTTCCTTACATACAACAGGTGCTTAGTAGTTGCTTGTGATATGAGTGAGGGATGGGAGCAGCCAAAACGTGTCTGGTGTTGGCTCGAGTGCTAGGTCATGCCCCCATGGCAGTTGTATGATCCTTTAGGGCTGGTTCTGTCCTCACCCCACCTTGATTGTGAGGGAAACTGAGGCACAGAAGGCTGACACACACTAGGAGCAGCAGGCACCCCTGAGCGCGCAGGCGCTCACAGTTGCTACCTGCAGAGAGCACAAGCCCCACACTGACATGTGCAGCCTCCCTGAGGAGAGGGGAGTGTGACTGCCATGCCCTTGCCCTGTGAGGAGACAGGTGCCCCTCCAAGGTCACACACAAAAGCCCAGGTGTGGCAGTGCTGGGACCCAGCCCGGGAGGCCCGTCCACCTCCCCACGTGTGGACTCTCACCTTCCGCTTGACAAACTTGTCCCAGTAGTTGCTGGGGAAAGACCTGCAGAGAGAGAGAGAAAGAGAGAGAGACAGACAGACAGACACAGCAAGTGCCCATGAGCCACCACAGCCACGCCAAGCTGGATTGAAGTGTACCTCCACCCTCACCGCCCCCCAACACATAGCAGGCTTCTCCCAGGGGCGGGGGCACGACAGGTAGCTCATGGCACTCAGAGCAAAGGGTGCCAAGAGCCACCCACAGAGCTCGCAAGCGCCGGCACGTGGGTGTGGGGGGCTTCTGAGCCAGCAGCCTGGCCTCACACCCACTTCTGCACAGTTTCATTTCATGTCATCTGCCAGTTCCGGCCCCTTTCCTCCCCAGCAGAAGCCCTGGTAGCTCATGAGGGCGGGGGGGGTGGGTGGAATGGAGTGAGGAGGTGCCTAGGACCCCTCAGGGCATGGCCCTCCCTGTCCTGGGATGCTCAGATGTCCCCAGGTGGCCAGCGATCATGGCTCACCCCTGTCACCAAGAAGAAAATCCACACTCATCCCGTGTCCCTGGGCCCACCCCAGCCCTGGGAGCCACTGGGGCTCCAGGAGTCTGGTTTTCCCTATTGGAGCAGTCAAGGCTTCGGAGGCAGACACTGCCTTCAATAGTCTGCACACCCTCTTCCTCCCTCCCTCCCTCCCTCCTGGCTAAGCACACAAGGCACGTGTAAATTACAAGAGCGGCTGACAATGACAATGAGAGCGCAGCATGTGCTCGTGCGGTTTATCTTCCCTCCTCCTCCCCACTCCTCCTCTACTAGCAACGACTTAGTAAGAAAATAACTTCAGGACTGTGTGTGGCACAGTGAGTGAAGCCACCACCTGTGGTATCCCACGTGAACTTGTTCGAATCCTGGCTGCTCCACTTCCCGATCCAGACCCCTGTTAATACATCTAGGAGACAAGTGCTTGAGCCTTTGTTCCCTCATGGGAGACCTGGACTTTTAGGCCCCTAGCTTTGGCTTGGACTAGCCAAGGCCATTGAATATATTTGGAAAAGCAAACTAGAGAAAGATTTCTCAGGGCTAGTACTGTGGTGCTGCGAGTTAAGCCTCTGCCTCTAGTACTGAAATTCCATGCGGATGCCATTTCAAGTCCTGGCTGCTCCACTTCTGATCCGGCTTCCTGCTAATACACCTGGGAAAGCAATGGAGGATGGCCCAAGAGCTTGGCCCCCTGCTACCCATGTGGGAGACCCAGATAGAATTCTGGGCTCCTGGATTTAGACTGGCCTAGCCCTGGCTGTTGCAGCCATTTGGGGAGTAAACCAGCAGATGGAAGATTCCTCTCCCCTCTTCCCCTCCCACCCCAGGGAGCGAGGTGGATGCTGGGAGCTTACGGTGTGTTGAGTACCAGCCGGTCCCACTGGCCCTTCACGTCATCGTCCTCGGGCTGTTCTGTGATGTAGAGGCCATCAAACTCCAGCTTCCGGGCCAGCTCCTTCTCCCGTTTAAATATCACCAGGGGTACCTAGATGGGGCAGGGGGAGTGGGGCAGGTGTCAGGCCCCCTAGGGGAGCCTCAGTGAGACCCACAGCAATCAGAGCTGGGATGGGAGGAAGACGAGTGGGGATGGGGCAGCTGTGGGAGCCCAGGGGTGGTGCCTGATGTAGTCTGAGGCTAAAGGGCAAGACCCAAACTCAGGCCGTCCTGAGTCCTGGGTGGATAGGAGAGCAGCAGGAGCTCAGAACAGACTGAACTCTGTGTGCCCAAGAGAAAAGCAAGATTTTCTGGAATCATCGGCACTTGGGAAACACACATGGGCTCTTATAACATGCCTGGCACGCATCACAGACCTCAGGCTCATCTGACAGCCCATGGGCCCTCACAGCTCACCACTCCCCCCAGCAGGCAAGGACACACCTGTCTTTCTACTCAGAAACGGTATGCTCACACCTGCAGCCCATGCACGGGTGGGTGGTCCAGGACCTGGCTCCTCTGCCATGACCCACATCCATTCCCTTGGCTGAAGACCCCAGTCTTGAACTCAGAGCCCCAGAGTGCTTGACCAGCCTCTGTCCTGACCAGCGTGCCACCCCACCAGGGACCAGCGCGCCGCCCACAGGGAAGCAGCGTGTTGGCCCCCAGGGACCAGTGTGGCAGCCCACCTTGAGGCAGTTGTAACCGATAATGCAAAGGAAAGCCACCAGCGTGTGCAGCAGGCTCAGGCACCATAGGGCGGGCTCCATGTAGCCCGTGCTCTCCTCCAGGAAGTAGTAGACCATGTTCTCATCCTCGTCGCCCTCGGCCTCCTCGCCAGGCCCCGAGCCCCAGCCGGAGCCACCTCCAGACCCTGCCCCGGACAGGTCCCCAGCTGCGGAGCCCTCAAAGTCATCCTCCCCTGGCGGGGAATCTGAGACCTGAAGCGGGGACAGTTAGGGAGAAGTCAGCGTGGGTGTCCTCAAAGTTCTGACACCCAGAACCCACTCAGGACCCTGTTACTAGCCCATTTTCCAGATGAGGAAGTTGAGGTGGAGACAGGTTAGGTACCTTGCTCCACACAATACAGCCAGTAAGTGATGGAGCCAGGACTCCACCTCACAGAAGCCAGGCTCTGGGCTCTAGCTAGAATCCCTGGTGGGACCCCAAGGATCATTTCCTGTTCCCCACAAACTTTTCTCCAGCTTAACTGGATGGGTGAGTGTGGCAGGACGAGGGCTGCCAAGGAGGGTCTATTCCCATGTTGGCTCCTGTGAACACTTCGGCATCTGTGCCAGGGGCGCCTACAAACCCTCTCGCCCCACAAGGGTCTCAAGCCCCAGATGTCCAGCCTGAAGCCTCCTGAGGCCAACATCTTGCCCCTTCCTGGGGTTGGGGGAAGAGAGTCCACCAGGGAACCCACACGAGGCCAGGCCTCCCACCCGCCAGCCCAGAGGAGGACGGGGAGGGCATCTTCCTCCCGGCCCCACACGGGTAGCACCTTATAAAATAGCAGGATGAAGTTAATGGCGAACGCCAAGAAGAGGGCGAGGAAGCGCAGTGTGTAGAAGTTCCGGGAGAGGTAGTTCTGAGGATAGGGTACAGAGAGGGACGTCACAGACCAGCCTCCAGCCTGCACAGCCCATGCCTCCTGGCGCCCCCATAGACAGTCACCGGGCCTGGTGCCGCAAAGTGCCTGCATCTTGGGTGCTTTTTGTGTGCCAAGGCCTGGATGAGGTGCCATCTTGTTCAAGGCTCATCACCACCTCAGGAAGTGGGTACCACTGCATGCCCACTGCACAGCTGAGCACACTGAGGCCAAGGGAGGTGGGGCCTAGTTCATGGTTATGGAGCCAGAGGAATATGGAGGGTTGGGGTTGGAATCGGGGCGACCCTGTCCACCTTGCACCTATGCGACCTCATCCCTCCTTTGCTCCCTCCTCCTTCCTGCCCCCACCCCTCACTCTGCCAGTGAATTCTCATAAACCACCTATGTCCAGCTTACGTTTCCCCCACCTCATCCTTACCCCTACATGTCTGGCTGGGCCTTGCCTCCCCAGTGTGCTCCTTCCTGCCTGGCCCAGATCACACCCAGGCTCTCCACAGCAGGAGCCGGGGCTGCCTGAGAGTCAAGACAGGCCAAGATGGGAGGACCAAAGTGTGGGGCTGTGATCAGGTTGAGCTGGACACAGGCCATGAGGGTGGGGAGTTCTTGAGCTGAGGCATGTGGGTTGGAATGCAAACTGTGAATGGGGAAAGAATGGGGGCCACCTGCGCCTAGATCCTGGCTGTGTCTGGGTGCATCTCTGCCGCCCCCCTTCCCTAGCCTGGGCCCCCTTCAAGGACAAGCCAGGCACAGAGTGGAGGGTCAAGCTGAGTCTCTCTGGAAGGGAGCGTGTCTCTCCAGCCCGAGCTGGGTCCTCACCAAGAACTTGACCCTCTGCACTTCCAGCTCTCCCCAGAACTCCATGCCGACGCCTCTGGCTTCTTCCTTCTTTGCGGGAGGTGGAGGAGGTGCTTTCTTGGGGGGCTCTGGGGGTGTCTCTGGGACTTCTTCCTTCTCTCCATTCTCCTCACTGTAGGGCAGGATGCACAGAGGTCAAGAGGGCACAGTGCGTTCCTGCAGAGCCACCCACACCCTGCCTGGCCAGAGGTCCACACAGTGCCTGGGACTCCTTCCCAGGACAACACAAAGGCCCCCGCCCCCAGGGGATGGGGGACTGTGGAACCTGGAGGAGAATCTCCTCCACTTTGGAGAGCAGCAGGTATCAGGGTGGGCATCCTGGAGAAGGAGGCACATGAGAGTGCCTCCTAAAAAGGCCAACTCGCAGAGCCAGGTCAGGGTTGCAAACAGAGGCAACAGAGCACGCAGTAGGAGGGGTGTGCTCGCCTCAGGCTGCAGCTGGGTGAGGTCCCTGACACTGGGCAGCCTGGGGCCCGACCTCAGGAGGCTCACAGCACAGGGGTGAGGAGGGGCAGAGGCAATGACCAGCACCTTTGCCCAAGACCACTCACTCTGCCTTCTCTGGCTCTGGCTCTGGCTCTGGTTCGGGTTCTGGAATCAGCTCCTCCTCCTCCTCTCCATCCACCTGTGGGCCAGGGGAGCATCAGGACATGGGGTGTGTGCATGGGGTGTGCATCTCAGAGTCCACCCGTCTGTTCCTCCCTGGGCCCCCTTTTCTCCATGTCTCCCAGGTAACGGAAGCTGTGTATTTTTTCTACAGGCAGGCAGGGGGTCGATGCCGCGCACTGCACGGAGGGGGAGACTGAGGCTGAGAGAGGGGGAAGCACCTGCCCGAAGCTCTGTGACCCCAGGGCTTCTGCTCACCTCCACCACCTGAGGCGCACCAAGCCCCTCCCACGCAGCCAGCCAGGTGAGGCTCCCAGGGTCACTAGGCTCACCCCATCTCTCCCCTCCCGCACCCATGACCCTCACCAACCCTTCCCTCTTTCTCACCCCCAGCTTCCTCTTGAGGATGGGCGAGCCCTCGGGCGTGGGTGGCTCCACTGGTGTGGTGTCACCCATGTCCCCGAGGCCGCCAGGGCCCTCGGGCCGGAAGGGGCCCCCTTCGGTCACAGCTACTGCCCCCTCAGCGCCGCCTGGCCCAGCCTCGTGACCTGCCACCTCCTCGTCGCCGGCACCCTCCGCCGTGTCGCCCTCGCCTTCGCCCTCGCCCGCGCCGTCTGCGTCGCCGCCGGGGCCCGCTGGCTGCTCGCCGTGCACCTCATCCCCCGTGGGGTCGGGCATGCCGGCCAGCAGCTCGGTCACTGTCACTTTCTTGGCACCCTCCACCAGACCACCGCCGAAGAGCGACCCCCAGAGCAGGTGCAGCGCCCCCGCCGCAGCCCCTGCGCCCGCCGCGCCCGCGCGCGCCACCACGGCCCAGAGCAGCGCGGCCAGGGCGGTAGCCGCCTCCCGCGCCGTCAGCCGCCGCAGTCTCCGCACGCGCCGCCGCAGGCTGCGGTAGCTGAGGCCGCGCAGCGCCCGGGCCGCGAGCGCCGACAGCCGCGTCGTGGCGCCCGCCGCCGCCGTGCCCGCCGCTCCCTCGGGGCCCGCCGCACCCTCCTCGGCGCCCTCCTCAGCGGCGCCCTCTTCCTCGTCAGCTTCAGGCTCGCCCTCGGGCTCCGAGATCTGTGCGGCGATCTGCATCTCGAAGATGGTGTCCTCGCAGAAGCTCACGAAGAGTTCCATCTTTTCCGCCTCTCCGCCCTCGTTGACCACGTCGAAGATGAACTGGCGCTTGGATTCCTTCACCTGCAAGGCGGGAGAGGGCAGAAGGGACGCCATGGGGCACTGGCCACCGACCCACACTGCAGGGCTGCCCTTCTGGGGACGTTAGTAGCAAAGTCAGAATCAGGCCAAGCAGCCTGCCATGTCGCTCTAATCCTGCCACGTGACCCTTGGCAGGATTAGTGGTCCCCTTTCCACAAACAGAGGCAGAGGCCCAGATCAGAGTTGTGAAACGCCCAGCATGTGGTCTCCTGCTGTCTGCACAGGGGCTCACCTGCTCCTTTCAGCCCCTCCGTTCCCCCCCGCTGTGAAATGGGCCAGCATGGTAACATTGGGGTGAGGATTAGCTGGTGAATGACAGAGTGGTTAGAGTACAGCGGCTGGCCCCCAGCCATGCCATGTGTGTGTGCTGTGCCCAGGGTCCCAGGTCCTCGTGGGCACCCTCCAGGCTCGGGGAGGGGAAGGGTGAGCAGGAGGAAGTTGGTATTGGAGGGACTCATTGTGCAGGTGTGGAGCCCCTGGCGGGGTGGGGTGTGGGGTGGATGTGAAGGTCAAGGGCTTCCTACAGTGGCAGGGGATCCCAGAGATACTGGGGACCAGCAGTGTGTGTGCCGCATGGGCGAGGGCGTGCTGCAAGGGGCAGAGGTGGTGTGTGCAAGCTCTGACATGTTCCCATGAGGTATGGGGTGGGAACCGGGGGCAGGGAGGCAAGGGTGGGAATGGGCATTGGGAAGGTGAGGCATCCTGGGAGGGAGAGAGTGGGAACTACTTGGCATGCCTCTCTGTGGCCAGCGAGGGGTCCAGAGAAAGCTCCCAGGGGCTGCTGGGAGGAGTGAGCAAGGGAAGCATGCGCAGCTCCACCGACCTGCGGCATCTCCCACTGGGCCCGGTTGGTCTCAGAGATCTCGAAGTAGATACGCTCGATGCGGCGCGAGGAGCCCATGATCTCGATGCGGCCCAGGTAGGGCCGGAAGTACTCCAGGATGCTCTCAGCTAGCTCCAGGAAGTTGCGCAGGCGCGGGTCGTGCGGCACATGCTCCGACAGGTTGGTCAGCAGCACAGCCACGTTGAAGCCTATGTCGCGGGCCGGCTCCTGGAAGCGGTTGGCGAACTCCTCAAAGTTGATCATCTCATTCTCATCGGCTTCGGAGCAGGAAAGCAGAAACTGGATTTCTGGTCCGGTGAATTGCTTTTGGCTGTCCATGGCCTGGGGGCAGGAAGCGAGGGGGAGGTCAGTGGGGTGGGGCAGGGTGGGGGTGGGGGTGGCCTGCACAGGCCTCTGCACTTCCAGAAAGAACTCTGGGTTTTTCCTGGAGACAGAACAGTTGGGAATCATACAGCCATGCCCAAGAGCTGCCACCTGGCAGGATGCCGCCAGGGAAGGATGTGCCAGCTGCTAAAATCCTGCAGGATCCAGTTCAGGGGAGCTAAGCTGCCTTCCCCTGCAAGCTACATTTGGCTGTCAGGCCCTGGAAGCTGGCGGCCCCAACTAGGGTCCTTCAGGCCCCCTGCTTGCTTCCTCCCTCGCTCTTCTTGTCCTCTGACTTCAGTTGGGGCCTGTCCACTTAGGGTTGGAGAAAGGGGATGGAGGGGTGATGATTTTTATCTGCATTCCGCCCGGGCAGCCCAGTCCACACAGCTTCCTCTAGCTCCAAGGTAGGGAACTGCTCTTTCCCTCAGAGGAGCCCCTCAAGCCTAGAGGAAATGACTCCCTTCCCCTACCACCTGGTCACAGCTTTGCAAACAACACCATATGGGGTGCTGACATCCCATATGGACCTGACTCCGACCCCCCTGCCGGTGTGCCTGGGGAAGCAATACAGGATGGCCCATGTATCATGTGGGAAACCCAGAGGAAGCTCCTGGTTCCTGGCTTCCACCCAGCCTAGTCTTGGCCATCCTGGACATGTGGGGAGTGGATCAGCAGAAGGAAGATCTCTAATTCTCCCCTCCCAAAGGGCCTTCCCTTGGGAATCACAACAAGATCAAGACCTCCCCTCCACTCCCCTTGCATCACTACCCTGAACTTGGGTCTTGGGGGCTTAGCCATCCCCACGAATCTGAGAGCAAATTACAGCCCACGCTGCCTCTCCAGCAGGTGCCTCTGAGGAGGCAAAGGGGCAAGGAGCAAGGGAGGGCTCCCCTGTACCAGGAAGGCTTTCATTATGAAAAAAGCACACAGCGGTAAAAGTGATGCCACTGAGAATATTTGTTAATCCTGGCTGGGCACACGACTGTCCCCCGTTTGAAATATGGATGCTTCCATGGTGCCAGGGGTCAGCTATGTCACTGCTGCAAATGGGCAGCTGGGCTGAGGTGGAGTCCCACCAGCAGAAAAAAAGCATGCGTCAGCTGAGCCAATCCAAGAGCGCGTTGAGTTGGAAGTGGAGGGGCTGGGACTTGATTCAGGCATGCTGATGTGGGATAAAGGCATCCCAGGCATCCTAACCACGGTCCCGAGACCTGCCTCTCCGTATTTCTAATCTCTATATCCAGTCATGGCCCACAAGAAGTGTATGGTATTCTGTACTTTTTTTTTTAAAGAAAATCACTTATAATCAGATAATTTGAAATTTGCTTTCTTACTCGGCTATCAAGGTCTACCCATGCTAACAGAGAACATATGCGTCTGTGTTCTCTGCTGTGTAATACCCCTCAGCTTGCTCCCCCTCCCTCCTTTTTAAACTTTACAGACGGCACTCTCATTGGACATTATTCAACTCCTGCATGCTTTTGTCAGAATCCCTTGCGTGAATTCTCCAACAATTCTTGACTGTACTTAACGTGACAATACATTGTATATAAAAAAAAAGTTTTCATGACACAGTCCTGACTTGTCCAAGGCACCTGACTCTGCAGTGCTCAGTTTTACTTTTGGAAACATACCAGCTGTGACCGTGCACACTTCATGACCTGCAGACGGGTGCCAAGACGCAGTGTGCGAGGGGTTGCTCTGTGGCAGGAACAGAAGCAACATTTTCTGGCTTTGAAAAGTGCTTTGTAAAAGGCTAAGAGT
This sequence comes from Ochotona princeps, assembly GCF_030435755.1. Taxonomy (NCBI): domain Eukaryota; kingdom Metazoa; phylum Chordata; class Mammalia; order Lagomorpha; family Ochotonidae; genus Ochotona; species Ochotona princeps. The sequence continues at coordinate 49,326,617 of NC_080847.1, read as the reverse complement.
TTTGCAAAAAGAAAAAAAAAAATGCTTTCTAAATGACTACTGTGCTTTGCAAATCATGAAGGGCTCTGGAAACCACAACGCGTGAACACGTACTCACACAATCACACATGAGCTTACTGTCTACCCGCACTCCACCACGGCACCCCACATGATGAGCAAGGGGACACGTCCTTCTCCAAAACCCACCCATCGGCAGAGGCCTGCGACCCTACCCACTCATGGTCATTACTGGTTGCTGGGTTCTGCTGTTGCAATTTGCTGGTCACTTTTTGTCATCACCACTGGCCCAGACCATTTCTTTCTTTTAAAATACAAAGATACAGGGCCAGATGCGGTAGCCTAACAGCTAAAGTCCTCGCCTTGCACAAACTGGGATTCCATATGGGCAGTAGTTCTAATCCCAGTGGCCCTGCTTCCCATCCAGCTCCCTGCCTGTGGCCTGGGAAAGCAGTGGAGGACAGCCCAAAGCCTTGGGACCCTGCACCCATGTGGGAGACCCAGAAGCTCCTGGCTTCAGATCAATTCAGTTCCAGCTGTTGCTGCCACTTAGGGAGTGAATCATTGGATGGAAGATCTTTCTCTGTGTCTCTCATCCTTCTTTCGGCAAATCTGACTTTCCAATCAAAATAAATAAATCTTTAAATAAAATAAAGTAAAATCAAATACAAAAGTACCAAAAGTCCATGACAAACATGCAATTGCAAGAATAATTTATTTTAGTACCACCTCCCCCTCAAAACCCTCTGAAATCCATGTTTTTGTTAAAATACACACATTTTCCATGATCTTTTCGAAAACTCCGATCACAAACATGAATTTGAAATTTTGGGGCACCAAGACAAACTTATCCTTTAATGCCATTTCCCATGACTGTCTTCTTTTCTGGCTTAAACATCTTTGCAGTTTCCCTTGCTACAGCCTCCTCTTGCAGTGGGGGTGAGGGGTGGGGAGAGCTGGGGCCTGGGACTTGTACTCCATTCATGGGATCCACCCTAATGGGGGTATCGCTGCGTTATCAGGTCCCCAACCCCCAATGTGCTCCCTGAATCCGAGCTCTGACAGCTGGAGCTGCACGTGCCATATTCCTGTGGATATCGCCCCCAAGAACTGTACTTGAGTTTCAGAACTTCTCCTCCCACAGTCTCATTACCCATCTCAGGAACAGCATCACCGCCTACCCAGGTGCTCAAGTGAAAATCTTTGAGTCATGCTGGATTCCTCGCTTTTGTCTCACCACCCACACCTGATCCCTCAGCAAAGCCGTCAGCTCTGCTTTCAAAATAGAGTTTAGGACCCACTCATTTCTGTCCCCTCCGTGTCCCTCCCCCGCCATTGTCTCCTACCCAGATCACCCCAGCAGCCTCCTCCCAGGCTCCCCCTTCTCCCTCAGAGGGAGGAGTCCTGCAAACACCTGCTCCCCTGTTCCCAGTCCTCTCCTTGGCTCCATCCCACTCAGGTCCGAGGCAGAATCCTTCCCGCTGGTGGCCAAGCCTGCATGTGTCCCCCTCTCAACCCTGTCACCCTCTTTAGCCACATGTACCGTCCCTGTGCCTCCTCTTCCCACTTTCCTGGCATCCCACAACTCCCCACCCCATTCCCATGGCACCTGCTCAGCTTCAACATCCCCTCCTTGGGAAGGCAGACCTGGACCACACAGGGAACAGGGCCTGCTCAACTCCTGCACCACAGCCTACCACCCACACTGGTATGGCTTAGTGACATTCGTCTTGCCCTCCGCATGGACTGTCAGTCCCCAAGTGGGAATCAGGACACCCAGTAGGTGCTCCCAGACATTTGTCCTCTTGAAAATTAAGAGGAATGCTGAAGTTTGTGACACTCTTGAAAATGAACCAGTTCTTTTCCAGCCACATGCCTTTTTGGAACCATAAAGGAGCAGCGGGCAGTCAGTTCAGTGGTTGATACTTTTGGAGACATCCGTGTCCCATATCGAAGGGCCTGGGTTCGAGACCCAGATCTGCTCTCAAGTCTAGCTTCCTGCCCATGTGTGCCCTGGGAGGCAGTGAATGATGACTCAACAGCTTGGGTCCCTGCTATTCGTGTGGGAGACCCGGATGGAGCCCGGAGCTTCTGTCTTCTTTCCAGCTCAGCCTAGGCTATTGTGGCCATTTGCGGAGTAAATCAGAGCATGAAAGATCTCACATCTCGCTCTCTCCTCATTCTCTTACTCTACTTTTCCAAAAAATAAATAAATACATCTTTTAAAATAGCTTTTCAAAAGCTAATTAATTTTTTAAAAGATTTTATTATTATTATTGGAAAGCTGGATATACAGAGAGGAGGAGAGACAGAGAGGAAGGTCTTCCGTCCGATGATTTACTCACCAAGTGAGCCGCAACGGGCTGGTGCGCACCGATCCGATGCCAGGAACCAGGAACCTCTTCCGGGTCTCCCACGCGGGTGCAGGGTCCCAAAGCTTTGGGCCGTCCTCGACTGCTTTCCCAGGCCACAAGCAGGGAGCTGGATGGGAAGTGGAGCTGCCGGGATTAGAACCGGCACCCATATGGGATCCCGGGGCTTTCAAGGCGAGGACTTTAGCCGCTAGGCCACGCCGCCGGGCCCAGCTAATTAAATTTTAAGATAACTTTTTGGTATATTGGTTGTGTGTATGTATATTTTCTTTTTTAAAAAAAATGTGACTACTTGGCACAATAGCTCAACTGGCTAATCCTCCACCTCCAAGTGCTAGGATCCCACATGTGCACCAGTTCATGTCTCCGTTGCTCCACTTCCCATCGAGCTCCTTGCTTGTGGCCTGGGAAAACAGTAGAGGATAGTCCAAAACCTTGAGACCCTGAACCTGCATGGGAGACCCAGGAAAACCTCCTGGCTTCAGACTGGCCCAGCTGCAGCCGTCGCGGCCACTTGGGGAGAGAACCAGCAGATGGAAGATCTTTCTGTGTCTTCCCGTCTCGGTAAATCTGTCTTCCCAATAAAAATAAAGTAAATCTTTAAAATAATAATAATTTTCAAATGTTGATTACATATTTCTTCTTTTTAAAAATATGGCTACTAGAATTTAAAAAAAAATGCATGTGGCTCAGGCCTGGCACCGTGGCCTAGTGGCTAAATCCTCTGTTTTGCATGTTCTGGGATCCCATATGGGCACTGGTTCATGTCCCAGCTGCTCCACTTCCCATCCAGCTCCCTGCTTGTGGCCTGGGAAAGCAGTGGAGGACGGCCCAAGGCTTTGGGACCCTGCACCCGTGTGAGAGACCCGGAAGAGGTTCCAGGTTCCCGGCTTCGGATCGGCACAGCACCGGCCGTTGCGGCTCACTTGGGGAGTGAATTATCGGACTGAAGATCTTCCTCTCTGTCTCTCCTCCTCTCTGTATATCTGACTTTGTAATAAAATAAAAAAATAAATAAATCTTTCAAAACAAAAACAAAAACAAAACTGCAAAAAAGAATCATATACAATAGCTATGAACGCTAGATTTTTGTATTTTGGGCTTGGAATATTTTTTAAAGATTTATTTATTTTGATTGGAAAGTCAGATATACAGAGAGAAGGAGAGTCAGAGAGAAAGATCTTCCGTCTGCTGCTTCACTCTCCAAGTGGCTGCAGTGGCCAGAGCTGAGCTGATCCAAAGCCAGGAGCCTGGAGCTTCTTCTGGGTCTCCCATGTGAGTGTAGGGTCCCAAGGCTTTAGGCCGTCCTCCACTGCTTTCCCAGGCCACAAGCAGGGAGCCAGATGGGAAGTGGGGCTGCCGGGATTAGAACCAGCGCCCCTATGGGATTCCAGTGTGTGCAAGGCAAGGACTTCAGGCACTACGCTACTGTGCCAGACCCTAGACTTGGAATTTTAAACAGCAATAGACATTTGGTGATTTAAAGAGCAGTGGAGGAGCCAGCCTGTGCTGCAGCGGGTTGAGCTGCTGCGCACAGTACCAACATCCCACACAGGTATCTGTTATAGCCCCTGCTGTTCCAATTCTGATCCAACTCCCTGCTAATGTGCCTGGGAAAACAGCAGAATATGGTGCAAGTGCTTGAGCCCCTGTACTCACATGGGAGACCAATGGCACCACCCCCGTCTGGTCCTAGCTATTGTGGCCATTTTGGGAGTGAACCAGCAGATGGAAGATATAGCTTTCCCTCTCTGTCTCGACGTAACCCTGCCTTTCAAAGTAAACAAGTACATCTTAAAACACACACGCAACAAAATCCTGGAGCAGACATTTTTGAACCCACAGAGCACTTTTTGCAGGGACATGTGCCACGTCCATAGCCAAGAGCATGACGAACTTGGGAGGACATTGGAAACACTGTGGTTTAATGCATATTTGCATCTGAGTAGAACTGCCTTTCTCCAGATGGACAAAGTGCATGCTGAAAGGACAGCAGCAGCAGCCTCTGGAGCGGGGAGGGGACAGGATGGCAGATGGGCACCAAAGGGGACTTCAGGGACAACTCTAAGTTCCGAATGTTGTAACACATGTAGTCTGTTTTGTTGGAAGAAACACAATTATTCAAACATTTTTTCTGCATAAAAAAAAAAAAATCAAGTAGGTTGCATAGCCAAAACATACGCAGGAGCAAAGTCAAAAGACAAACAAGGAACTGGGAAAAAGGGTTGTGATACCTCTTGCTAACCACATTCTACTCAGTCTCCCTCATGAAGAGCTCCTAGAAACCGGATGGGAATAAGCCACGGGTTTGGTCAGTTCACAGACACAGCCACTGAAGGACCCTGGGCCGCACTCACAGGAGGAGAAACAGGAGCTAAGAGGGGCCGACGGTGATGCGGTGGGCAGAAGGCAGCCAGGTACACGGGCCTCTGTCTCCCCCAGTGGGAGACCGGCATGGATGGAGTCCCCATGGCAGCCACTTGGGGAGTGAACCAGCAGACGGGAAGTCTAGGAAATGTCTTCCCCTTTTAGCTCTGCCTTTCAATTAATAAACAAATTGTCTTTTAAAATGGCCTTGTAATATCATTTTTCATCTATCAGACTGACAAAAATCCAGAGATCTGACAGTTTGGTCTGGCGGTAAGACGGTGGGGAAGTAGATGCTCTCACGCAGCACACGAGGACGGCAGAGCAGCATCCGTGCAGAGGACCGCCCGGGCTCTTACTCTGGGAGCTGACCCTCCGGTGCAAACCGCACGCACGACCCGGTACAGGCAAGGATGATGTTAAGCCACCAAGGCCCTCGGAGAGCCTTCCTCCACACACACTTAGCGCCACCTGCTGGAACTCGGCAGCGATGCACACGCAAACGCCCACTGGGCCATGAACAACACACATTGGAGAATGAACTGCTGGAAGATTCTCTCATATTTTCATTCAAGCTCTCCCTCCCTCCCCTTCAAATAAATAAATATTTTTAGAAAATTAAGAATACTGGGGTTGGAGTCGTAGTGTAGTGAATGAAGCCACAGCCTGAGGTGTTGACATCTCACACAGTACCACCAGTTTGCGTCCCAGCCCTTCCACTTTGGACCCAGCTCCCTGCCTATATCCTGGGAAGGCAGCAGAGGTTAGCTCAAGCCCTTGGACCCCCTGCACCTACGCGGAAGGCCAAGAGGAAGCTCCTGTCCCCTGGCTTTGGATCAACCCAGTTCCGGCTGTTGTGCCCATATTAGGCATGAATCAGCAGATGGAAGATCTGTCTATCTCTCTGTATAAGTTTTTTTTTTTTTTTTTTAAGATTTATTTATTTTTGGGGCCCAGCGGCGTGGCCTAGCGGCTAAGGTCCTTGCCTTGAATGCGCCGGGATCCCATATGGGCGCCGGTTCTAATCCCGGCAGCTCCACTTCCCATCCAGCTCCCTGCTTGTGGCCTGGGAAAGCAGGAGAGGACGGCCCAATGCATTGGGACCCTGCACCCGCGTGGGAGACCCGGAAGAGGTTCCAGGTTCCCGGCTTCAGATCGGTGCGCACTGGCTGTTGCGGCTCACTTGGGGAGTGAATCATCGGGCAGAAGACCTTCCTCTCTGTCTCTCCTCCTCTCTGTATATCTGACTTTGTAATAAAATAAATAAATCTTAAAAAAAAAAGAAAGTTCAGGCTTTAACATCAAAATAAAAAAAAAGATTTATTTATTTTTATTGGAAAGGCAGATATACAGAGAGGAGGAAAGACAGGAAGATCTTCCATCTGATGGTTAACTCCTCAAGCAGCCACCACGGCTGGGGCTGAGCCAATCCAAAGCCAGGAATCAGGAGCTTCTTCCAGGTATCCCAGGCAGGTGCAGGGTCCCAAGGCTTTGGGCCATCCTCGACTGTTTTCCCAGGCCACAGGCAGGGAGCTGGATGGGAAGCAGGGCTGCTAGGGTTATTAGAACCAGCGTCCATATGGGATCCCAGTGCATTCAAGGCGAGGACTTTTACCAGGCCCTATGTAAATTTTTAAAAAGGGCCCAGTGTGGTAGCCTAGTGGCTAAAGTCCTTCTCTTGCACGCTCCAGGATCCCATATAGGTGCCAGTTTGTGTCCTAGTGGCCCTACTTCCCATCCAGCTCCCTACTTGTGGCCTGGGAAAGTAGTGGAGGATGGCCCAAAGCCTTGGGACTCTGTACCTGCATGGGAGACCCAAAAGAAGCTCCTGGCTCCTGGCTTTGGATCAGCTCAGCTCTGGCCACTGCAGCCACTTGGAGAGTGAACCAGTGGGTGGAAAATCTTTATCTCTGTCTCTCCTTCTCTCTGTATATCTGACTTTCCAGTAAAAAAAAAAAAAACTTTAAAAAATAAATAAATAAAAAAGAGGATGCAGTGTGGTCCTGTGCCTGCACAGTGCAGTCTCCCCTGCTGCCAAGGCTTTCCTGAAACCTGCTGGCCTGCACAGCAGACAGGGGCCCAGCCGTGCTGGGTGCCAGCAGGTGCTCACTGATGGCTCTCCATGTAGTGGTGAGAACCAGGACACCGTGCCCACTGGAGCCAGAGTTGTAAACCTAGCTCTATCCCTCATAAGTGGAATGACCTTGAGCAGGTCATTTCACACCCCTGGCCTCAGTGTCCATATCTGCAAAACAGAAAGAAAAATCAGTCCTTCCCACACAGGGTCAACGCAAGGATTAAGCAAGCTACCTGGAGCCAGTGTTTGATACAGTAACAAAGACACTTCTTGGGACGTTCTGGACTGGCGAGCTTGCATGTGAGGTCTAGCCCTCTCTGCTTCCAATTCCAGCTCCCAGCTCATGCGCACCATGGGAGGCGGCAGGTGTGGTGGGCTCAAGTGCTCCGGTCCCTGCCACCCACATGGGAGACCTGCATTCTAGGCTCCTAACTTCAGCCTGGCCCAGGCCTGCCTGTTGCAGGTATTTGGTGGGGGAAAGCAGTGAATCAGGGGCTGATGGTCTCAATCCCTGTCTCTCTGTCTTGCAAATAAACAAAAACAAATCCTGGGCTGCACGGTGTTGTTGGCTGGGGGGGGGGGGGGGGTGTTGCGAGGCTTAGGCCTGGGGAGGAGGCAGGGAAGGCAGAGCAGGCTGGGAGCAGCGTCAAGGGTGGGATCCTGACATCAAAAGAAACAATTCCTCGGCAACACCCTGGCCTGAGCCAGCAGCGCGGTCTCGCCTTTCCTGCCCTAATTTGCATACTGGCTCTGCGGTTCTGTAAGAGGAGGAGTTTATGCTCAGGAAACACACACCCGAGTCTGTAGAGATCAAGGGAGAGCGAGATGGAGTGGCGAGGGGTGAAAGTTGTCATTCCAGCAGCGGGTGTGTGTGTGTGTGTGTCGGGGGCACCCAGACACTCCCAGCGCCTGTCTGTCTCCTCCAGAGAAAGTCTGCACTTCGTTCAGGTGAATACAGTGGCAGGTGGCAACCACTGCGGCTCACAACTCCTGTCTCTCACAGGTACTGTCCCCACACTGTCCCACAACAATCTTTGCAGTATCCCCTTTTCGGGGCTGGCGCGGTGGTACAGTAGGCTAATCCTTCACCTGAAAGCGCTGACATCACATACGGATGCTGGTCAGTGTCCCAGCTGCTCCACTTCCCACCCAGCTCCCTGTTTGTGGCCTGGAAAAGCAGTTGAGAACGGCCCAAAGCCTTGGAACCCTGCACCCATGTGGGAGATCTGGAGGAAGTTCCTGGCTTTGGTTCGGATCCTGGCACTTGGGGAGTGAATCATCAGACAGAAGATCTCTGTCTCTCCTCTCTGTAAATCTGACTTTCCAATCAAAATAAATAAATATTTAAAACAAGATTTCTGTACTATTTATTCGGAAAGAGGAGTGACAAAGAGATGGAGAGAAATCTTGCATCTGCTAGTTCATTCACCAAATGGTCACAATGGTCAGGGCTGGGGCTCGACCAGGCAGGAGCCAGGTGCTAGGAACCCCATTCAGGTCTCCCATATAGGTGGCAGGGATCCAACTTCTTGGGTCCCCTTCTGCTGCTTTTCAGGGTTCACTAGCAGGGAGTTGGATTAGAAACAGAGCAGCAGAGATGAAAACCAGTACCCCGACATGGAATGCAAGCTTAACCCACTGTGTCACAAGGCCAGATCTAAGCCTGTGAGCCATCACCTGCCACCTCCCACGTTGCACATGCACAGAACTTGGATTGGAAGCAGAGCCAGAACCTCTAGTCAGGCACTCCTATATGTGGGTAACTCTAGCAGGTGCTTAACTGCTGTGTCCAATGCCCTGCCCTTCTTCAGTTATCTACTGGGCAGGCCGAGAGAGTGTGTGCTCCCATCCAGCAGCTCACTCCTCAATGGCTGCACACACAGAAGCTGGGCACTCAATCCAAGGCTCCCACGCAGGTGTCAGGGACCCAAGTACTTGAGCCATCAACCACTCTCCCTGGAGTGCGCCTTAGCAGGAAGCTGGAGCAGAGAACAGAGCCAGGACTATAGGGTGTCCCAGTCCACACTCCAGGAATGTCAAGACCATGGGCAGCCCCCAGGCCCACTCACACAGCCACGACCTGTGCGACGTAAGAGAGTGACTTCCCCAGGATGGGGCAAGGAGAGCTGGCCCAGCTGCGGCTGGAGGGCCCGGAGGAGGGCGAAGGGCTGGACAGCACCCACCTTCTGGAAGTCCTTCTTGGAGATGAGGCCTCGGGGATCTGTGACGTAGTCCTGGAACGCCTCGGAGCCCACAATGTCCTTGAGTTTCAGGAACATGTCAAAGAACTTGAGGATCATCTCCACGTTGGACGACGACTCAACCAGCATGTCCACCATCTGCCGCGCGATCATGCCGTTTACCACGTTCCCTGCAGGGTGTCCCCAGTCCGTGAGGCCCAGCACAGCCTCCTTACTAGACCCTCCCTGCCCCCCCCACCATGGGCTCCGCCTCCCTCTAGCTCTGCAGCCACCTGTGGCTCTCCATGGGTCCCCATGCTGGTGGGAGACTCCCTGCAGCAGCTCCTAGCCTCTCCTTCATGCTGACCACAGTCAGCATCGTGTGTCCAGCTGGCAGGTCCAACTGGCAGGTCCCATGTCTGTGCACCTCCCTTGCCAGCTGGGGCAAAGCTAACAATGCTATGTACTCAGGTGAGGTGCCAGGGGCTGCGCCAGGTGTGATATCAATGCAACGTTGGAAGAGAAGTGTCACACTTTTGGCAGAGGAGACTTGAAGGAAGTCCCACACCAACCATGAGGTGAGGAGGATTTGAACACAGGGCTGCACAACTTTGGAGCTCGCACACTGGAAACTTCCATGTGTACACTGAGGCTAGGCAGGTCCCGCAATGAGTGAGGCAGGCCAAAGGCAAGGCGGTAGGGAGAGGCAGAGACTGTGGCAAAGTGGACTCCTGCGCCCCCTCTAAAGGAGGCTTGGCTCGGCTTGTTTTTGTGCCTTTTCATGTCTGGATAAAGGTTGCAAGAAGAGCTCAAAGACCCCTCAGGTAGGTGAGCTTCATTGACGGTTCACATTTTGCCACATTCGCTCACCATTCCCTGCGTACAAGTACAGACCCCTCCGTGTCTTCCTCGCTAAACCACTGTCAAGCCTGTCAAGGATGCTCAGCGCTGCAAGCCCAGCGCAGCTGCCGGAGTCTGCAGGTGCGTCACTCAGCCACCGAGCCCCGTCCAGCCGACTTTCACCATGTAAGGTAGGCGAAGGTAGGCACAGGGCCCCAGAATCTCTCAATTTTTTCAACAAAAAGCTGGAAATGTTGGTGTTTTAAAGGCTAATAACCAGTTACTCCCCCCAAATGAAACAATACATAAACATGGAATGTCCATGAGTCTGGACTTAGTTAAATGGCTTCCTCTACACCCCAGGCTGGAGTACTATGCAGTCCTGTCGAAGAATGAACAGAAACTTCTTAAGCACCTCTGTGTGGGGAAAGTCCTAGATTGCTCTAAGACTTAGCAATAACTATGGTTGCCAGACCACCAAGGTTGGGGGATATTTGTTAGGCTGCCAAAGCTAGCGGATAACATTTAGCAAATTAGAAAAGCTGAATATAAAAGACATGCATAGGTCAAAGGCCACCAGGTCATTAAGATTTCTCTGAGGACAAAGGGAATTAAGGGGTGCTCAGCCCCTCCCCCACATAGAGGTGCCAGCTGATCTTGTCATTGCAAATCATCAACTTTGACCCTGACCAGAGGTCAGAGGTGGCAGATCAGGGGCTCCTGGGTCTCGGAGGGCTGCGCTTGGCCCTGCCCCCCCATTTACCTTCCAGTAGTGACAGCAGCATCACCACCATGTCTTTCTGGAGGTCCAGCAGTTCCTTCAGCAGCTCGATCTGGCTCGAGTCCTAGAGACAGGGAACCCTGTTAAGTGGGATCTGGGTGGGGCCCTCGCAGACACACCCCCCACACCTGCAGTGGCCACTGGCCCTTGTCACTTACCCAGCAGGGCCTAAGACCCCCTGCTTCTCCCCTCTTACCTCCGAGGGGACCCGAGTCCAGACATGTTCCTCGGAAGCAAGGGAGGGAGCAAAGAGACAAGATTGGGGGGATGGGGTTGGCACTTCCGGGGCAGCAGACCCAGGAGGGATGTGCGGGGCAGTGAGGACTGGGCAAGTGGGGAAGCCTGGAGCACAAACATTGAGGCACAGACAGAGACACACAGAGACCACAGAAACCCAGATCCGGGGAGGGAACTGACCAGGCACATGGGGAGGGAGCCTCACTGGGGAGTGTGGGGTGCGCTGTGTACTGGGAGACCCTGAGGGTAACTGCTTCCCTGCATAGTGCCTCAGACACCTCACGTAAAGTTCACATAGGTCGAGACACATAAAGTTGCCCGTTTGTGACCATGTTTGGTTTTCAAATTGGCTGCCAGGCCGGGTTCAAAACAGTGGCTAATCCCAATACACTTGTGCAGCTCCAAGCACCATTGAGAGCCCAAGGTGGGTAGATGCCTGCGGCTCATCTCCGCGCAGAACCCCAGGCCTCATCTTCATGCCTCATCCATCGCCTGCCCCCTGCCTCACACCCACCGTGCATGGGGCTAGCCCCATCTTCCAGTCCCAATCCTTCCTCAAGACCCCCACCTGCTGGGATATTAGTCTAGAGAACACCTTACTGCCACCTGCTGGAGAACATGGGGGCTACGGCAGTGAGTGCTCCCAGGAAAGGTTTCGTGTCTGACTCAACTGGGTGGCCGTGGATTAGACAGCAGCAGAGCAAGAGGGGGAAAAGGCATTTACGAACACTGGAAAAGCTGCAAGGGGATAGCAGTGGCAAGGGGAACGGGGACACAAGGATTCAAGAACTGCGACATGGGGTGGACAAGGACCTTACATCGTGGGTGCCCGAGATGGGCGTCATCTGCCACAAGCAGCATGAAAGACCAAAACACTCCTTCAGCCTCCGGCCACGGTCTGAGAAGCCAGCTCTATGCCTGCCTGTCCTCATCAGGGACCAAAAGAGCTGACCCTAGGGGTGACGGGCCCAGTAGACGGGCCATCTGGAGTGCAGGTGGAAAGCGGCTGGTGGGCAGGGACAGAAGAGGTGCGGCCACGGGGCCTGCCAATCCAAGAGGAGGATGGACTTGGCTGTATGTGGAGGTCTTGGGTGAGGGTAAGTCTTGGAAACAGTGCCCCACAGGGCAGAGGGAATGGGGGTGGGATGAAGACGTTGAGGGACTCGAACCTGAGCCAGCTTCATCATCATGTGGGCAAACACGTGCAAGAATCCCACCACGGCGTCCCAGAGGCGGCTGTGTGCCAGGCTCTGCTGGTTTCCGGTGCAGGGGCCCTGGGGAAGGGGTGGTGGTGGTTAGCAGAGAGGGCTGCGCGAGCCCCAGGGATGGCCAAGGGTGCAGGGCTACTCCCCACCTCGCTCCAGTGGGCAGGTCCTACCTGGATATACTCGGTGAGGCTGTTGAACACCTGCTTGGCCACAGACATGGCCTTGGAGAAGTTTCTCTTGCCCTGCTCCTCAATGACGTCCTTGCCCGAGTAGTACCAGTAGAAGTCGCTGATGGACTCCTGCAGCAGCGGGTGTGGGCAGGCGGTGAGGATGCAGGACGCAGCCCTGGCCCCGCAGGATGCCCAAGGTGGGGTGGGGGTAGGGCTGGCGTCCTCCCTGCCCAGGGAGGGGGCTACCTGGCATCCTCACAGCTCAGGGCTTGAGGGCTAGCATCCTCACTGCCTCAGGGGCCTGACATCCTCACCGCCCGGGGCACTGGCAGTCTCACTTCCCCGGGGGACTGGTGTTCTCACTTCTCTGGGGAACCTGAGGTTCTCACTTCCCCGGGGGCCTGGCATTCTTACCTGCAATCGCAGGAGGTAGTCCACTGTGCAGATGATAATGTTGATTGTGGTGGTGTTCCCAGTCTGTGTCCGCAGGTAGTTTTGGAAATCTAGGGTGATGATGAGGCTTTCACTCACTGGAGCACCTACCATGCATTTATTGAGTGCCTGTTGCATGCCAGATGATACACCATGGCTCATGTGTCTAATGACTGTCTATCAAATACTTACCATATGTCAGAGGAAGATGAAGGATCAAACACTCAGTTACCTCACGATGGAACTACTGAGGGCCTACTGTGTGTCAGGTGTGGTGAAGGGTCAATTATTTGCTCATTCTCTTCTTCCTCCAGGAAATATTTTTTAAAAAATTTATTATTTTTTTATTAGAAAGAAATTTTTACAAAGAGAAAGAGAGACAGAAAGGTCTTCCATCTGCTGCTTCACTCCCCAAACGGTTGCAAAGGCCACATGGGTGCAGGGTTCCAAGGACTTGGAAATTCGTTTGCTGCCCTCGCAGGCCATAAGCAGAGAGCTGGTTTGGAAGTGGAGCAGATGGCACATGAACTGACCCCATATGGGATGCTGGCAATTGAAGGTGGAGGATTAGCTTGTTAAGTCACAATGCCAGCCTCCTCCAGGAAATATTTACGGAGCACCATGTAGCAGAATTGGAGATTCAGTTCTCCATTTATTTCCCCAAAGCTTGCACTGAATGCCCACTAGGTGTTGTGCACCATATAGGTGCTGATTCAAGTCCTGGTGGCTCCACTTCTTTTTTTTTTTTTAAGATTTTATTTATTTTTCTTGGAAAGTCAGATGAGAAACAGAGAGGAAGATCTTCCATCCGATGACTCACTCCCCAAGTGCCACAATGGCCAGTGCTGCACCAATCCAAAGCCAGGAACCAGGACCCATCCCCAGATCTCCCACACGGGTGCAGGGTCCCAAGGCTTTGGGCCATCCTCGACTGCTCTCTCAGGCCACTAGCAGGGAGCTGGATGGGAAGCGGGGCTGTCGGGATTAGAACTATCACCCATATGAGAGGACTTTAGCCACTAGGCCACGGGGCCGGGCTGCAGCTCCACTTCTGATCCAGCTCTCTGCTAATGGCCTGAGAGGACAGTGGAGGAGCTCCCCAGTTCTTGGGGCTCCTGAGCACATGTGGGGGACCTGGAGGAAGCTCCTGGCTTTAGGCTGGCCCAGCTCTGGCTGCACAGCCATTTTGGGTAGTGAAGCAGTGGATGGAAGAACTCTATCTTTCCCTCTCTGTGTAATTCTGAAAGAATAATAAAATAAAATCTTAAAAATCTCAGTCTCTTGGCACAAATGTATTTCAGAAGCCTTAAAGAAGTAGTTGTAGACCTAAAGTTTTTGGGAATTCAAAACAACGGTGACATCTCCTCTTTTTCTGGAAAGTGAAGATGAGGGAGAATTACCAATCAGTTCCCTTCATGAGCACCAGCTAAGTGTGGAGAAGGCTGGAGGCCAGCACGCTAAAGATTCCTGTTCTTGTCAGGAAAGTTAACTTCCGGTTGTCTGTGGTTGGGGGTCAGGACCCCAACCCTGAGGCTGTGCCTATCTGGACGTTGGGCGGAATGTCCATCAATTGTTCCACCTGGGAGAAACCGGCCACGTCATTCTCTGTGGCTCAACTGGCTGAACCAGAACGCTACTGGCAGGAACTCTCACCAAAGCTAGGAAAGCACCTGTCAGCTCCCCTCCTGCCAGGGAGGTCAGAAGCTAAACAAACGATCCCTGCACAAAGATGCTAGCCAACTTTTTTACTGTCCCAGCGTACAGAAACCCCACTATAGGTGTGGAGTTTTCCCAGCTGCCCTGAAACACCTGTAGGGAAAGGGCACACAACCCATTGCCCATGTGGACCAATGGGTTGTTGGCCATTTATTTTTATTTATTTCTTAATTTTTGGAAATTGCTTGTGTGTGTGTGGGGGGGGGTGCACTTTGGACTTGTCAGATGATGTAAAAGTGAAGCAAAGAGTGGAAAGTCCAGAAATCCCAGCAGGATTTTGGCAGGAGGAGTCAAACAAAGGAAGGATGAAGGACAAGGCCTGGCCGCTGGAGCCGTCGCCACTGACCCTGGTCACGCCTCCTCCCAACTCGTCACATCAGGCTCTTGCTCACCATTATTATGTCCTTCGCAGAGCAACTGCAGAAATCGGAACAGGTCTTGTGTGAATTCATCATCAGCCATGACCTTCTCTCCTGGGTGGGAGGGAGAGGTGGGTTCATGAGGAGTCAGGCGCGCAGGCACAGCACACACATGCACACACAGCCCATGCACACTGCACATGCATGCACAAAGCACAGGGGTGCTGGAAGGGGCAGCCACCTCTTCAAAGACACTGTGAGGGGTCATGGGCACCTGTTACATCAGGGGCCTTGACCTCAAAGTCCATGATGTCAGTGGTCGGCACCCCGAGCCACGATGCCAGGGCCTCAAGTGTCTTTCCACAGCATCTGTGTCCCTCTGATGCCACTACTTGGCATGACATCCGGGAATATCTGCTGACCGCGCAGATGTGCAGGCAGCTGATGTCTCCCTCAACCCCTCTCCAGACCGTGGGGGTTAATAGATTATGGGGATTGGGGTCACTTTCACACAAAGACACTGAGCAGGGGATAGGGTGGGGCATGGGCCAGGGTAGGAGTGAGGGTTTGCAAGCCAACCATCAGGAGCAGCCAGTGCAGGAGCAGCAAGGGACGAGGGCGGCTGTCACAGGGCAGGAAGGGGGCAATCAGAATGGGCATCAAAATGGTCATCACAGTGGCCGTAGGGGAGGAGACCAAACTGGGAAGGGATCCATCAGAGCAGGCGCAGAGGCAGCAGGCGCACACCAATCAGAGTAGATGCTGGAGGCAACCAATCTGATTGGCGGATAGGAAACGCCGACCAACCAATCAGAGGCCGGAGCACAAAGAGCCGAGAAGGTGGAGTGGGCACGACCCCACCCCGGGACTGCGAATCTGGGTCTGGAAGCCCACGAACACTCAGCTGGGCAAAGGCCTGGAGCTTCCTCCAGTAGGGAAGCTGAGGCTTGGGTGGGTAGGGGGATGGTAAGGACAGAGACTCGTTCTTGGTCCCCTGTGTGGTCCGTGGCTCATCTGGGACTAGCATCTTGGTTTTGGCACTCCGCATCTCAAGATTCGCACAGACATGAGTCTTCGCTCCCTGGACGTCCCAGATCCTCAGCCCCCAGGTGGAAGGGGAGGAAGGGTTAGAAGGGAGAGGGGTAGCAGCAGCACAGCATGGGAGTGGAGGTGGGGCTGGGGCAATTACCGTTCTGGCGATTGATGACTGGGGCAGCCGACAGGATGGGAGGAGGAAGCAGGAGAAAAGAGGGAAAAAGAGACAGGGGGAGACCAACAGAGCACAGGAAAACTCACAGGCACCAGTCAGGGACCCAGACACATGGGGAGACATAACCACAGGGAGGAAGTCCAGGGGTGGGGTTTGGGGGGATGTGGGTCAGGAGACAGAGGAGGGAGCGGATCAGAAAGGAAAAGAGGAGGTGATGGAGGCCAAAGCAGAGGAAAAGGAGAGCAAAAAAAAAAAAAAAAAAAAAAAAAAGGAGGGAGGGAGATGGATGGGTGGAGGTGGAGAGGCAGGGGTGAGGACCAGGTGGTAGAAAGGTTAGACACATCAAAACACGGCAAAGAGGAGATTCGATTAACCCAGATTAGGGACATTAATGAGAGAACAGCAACCAGGGTGTTGGGCACATGGAGGGGAGGGAGGAACAGGGGCCACGTGGTGATGGGTGAGCCAACAAAGGACAGATTGATACCCAAGGATGGGGACCATGGTGGTGGCACGGAGTAGGGGATAGGTAAGGCCCTGGAGGGAAGGGGCAGGGAGTGGGACTGGGGGCCCCAGTAAGGATAGGGAACCCCAGGGGACCCTTGGGCAAAGGGGGCTCTGGACAGTGGCCGGGGAGGGGAGAGGAGGTGGGTCCCAGAGGATGTCCCAGGCACAGGGACACCCCAGACAGGGCCTCACCAGTTCCATCTTCATTCACCATGCCCAGCCCCTCTGCCTTGTTCTGTCTCTCGAAGGCATTGAGATCCAGGACACTGAGGGAAATACAGACAGGGGTGGGGGTGCTGGGAAGCAGCCTCTGCCCTCCCCTCACCCAGAGACTGGTAGGCCCCACAGGGGCGGCCGGCTGTGGAGCCGTGGGAAGCCATGTACACACTGCCATCAGGGGGGCAGAAATCAGGGGTGCTCAGTTTCTGCCTGCCCCTCCTCCTCCTTCCCTCAACTCTGTGAAGTAAGGTAAACCATATACCAGCTGGGATAACCAGGGGTCAGAAACCATAGATCAGCCAGAGTTACAGAGGGATACAGGGAGAGCCTGTTGGCAGCCAGCGGTCAGCTGGGAGGGCCCAGAGTACCCGCTGTCCTGGATTCTTAGCACCCTACTGATGCTACTGTCTGCTGAATTCCCACCCCTTCCCCTCCACTCCCACTCTTAGCACCCTTCTGGTTCCACTGTCTGGAATCCAGAACACAAGCCATCAGCCTCCCCCTAGCAGCCCACGCTGACACTCAGAACACACGCCCTGCTGTCTGAGCTACTCTGGATAGAACTCTTCTCGGACCACCAGGGCAGAGCCAGCACAGGAAGTAGTCCCAGGAGCGGGTGCAGCCTCAGCTACACTTGCAGTCGCACAGCTGGGCCCACCTGCAGGTCTGCATCAGCGCCTGGATGCTCTGGAAGAAGCCAACTTCCTTCTTGTCCTTCAGATAATCCAGCATTTTCTGTAGAGGGAAGGAGAGCTGGGTTCTACCCAGAAGCCTCTCCAACCCATGAGCCTTCCCTCGCCCCCAAGCCACTTCACCCCATTACCTGCTGCACCTCGGCGTTGCCTCCGTTGAGGATGGAGATACCCAGCTTCAGAGTGGAGGACACCATGGCACCTGTCTCTCCTGGGGGAGGGGCCAGGGAGGGTTGGAAGCTGTCCAGTCTGGGGGAGGCAGGCTGTTCTCCCCGGCAGATGACAGCCACTCCAGGGGATAAGAGAAGGGGCATGGGAACGTGGCCCAAGGTGTGTGCCTAGGGGCAACCAGGGCTGAAGGGATGCAGGCAGGAGTTGCAAGGGCCCAAGGACAGTTTGCAAGGCCTGGAGTGTAAGTGCATGCACGGCCCAGGGGGAGTGTATGTGAGGAGCAGATGTGTGTGCAATGGCTGGCCAAGTGTGCCAGTAGGGCCCATGGGGGAGATAGGATGGACAGGTGTGTCCAAGGAGCAGGCTGCGCATGCGAGGAGCAGGGCACATGTGTGTACAGCACCTTTGCAGGCACTGATCATCTGCAGCACCATCTCGGCAGCCCCGCGGTTGTGCAGCCGCGACTGCTGGTACAGGAGCCTCTGCTTCTCCATCTCTTTCTCCTGGGGCAGAGGCAGACCCATGGGCAAGGCGCCACAGGCTCCACAGCCAGCCCCTTCTCCTCTCACCCCTCTGCCCTCTGGCTCCAACCCCATCAGGGACTCATTCTTTCAGCTGTGACCCATCTGTCCCCTGTGACTTCTGTCCAGGACGTATCCCCTACGACTAGCACAAGGTGAGGCAGGCAGTGAGATCTACATGGATTGGGATTGGGAATGGAGCAGTCTGAGGTCCAGGGACCTCCCAGGGGTCAGTGGACAGAGCCCAGGCCATCTGTGAACTGGAAGGAGGCAAAAAGTTACACTTCGGGATCTACAGCGCTGTGACGGAAATGCAGCCTTTGCATCCGTGAGGGCTGTGGTTGTAAATCCCAGTGATGGTGGCAGGACCTGCAGCTTTGTCCTCGAGAAGACTCCCAGATGTGCCCATATCACATTGCTGTTGCCACAAACACCTTATGATGTGGCTTAAGCGCATCCCTACTTCTCAATTACAGTAGCTAATTCTGACCACCTACTAAGTCTAGTTCCCTGACAAGAGTCATAAAGAGGTACATGTCTTAACACAGCACAAGTGTGCTCTTTTTACTGTTTCGGCAACTACTCTGTACCTGTTTTCCTCTGCTACAAATTCCTTTTATTCATCTAAAACCATGGTTCGGAGGAAGGGTTATCAGATGCCAAGGTGTGGGTGGAGGGGGCCTGGCTCAAGTCAATGCTCCTGGCATTGGACATCACTGCCCGGTTCGGCCCTTTGAACTCATGCTAATGACATGTTAATCAGGTCCCCAGCCCATTCCTCCAGGACCCCCAGCCCCACCTACCTCAAAGGAGACCTCAACCTCCTCTTCTTCAGCTTCGCCGTTCTCCCCTCCCTCCTCCAAGTGGCAGCTCTGGGGAGGAGGTGTTAGTACAGGGTGATGGGACTAGCAGAGGAGATGCCTCAAGCCACTCCCAGCCCTATACTCACTCCAGGAGCAGGCAGCCTGCCCCAAGAGCTAAGGTGCAATGCGAGGCGAGGTGGGACCTCACCTTGGCCATGATGTCGGCGTAGGCCATGTACAGGTAATCCTCATCCAGTTTGCTGAGGAAGGAAGCAGGGGAAGGAGGGGAAGTCAGGGTCCCATCCTACAACAGCATCTTTGGAGAATCTACACAGTAGGCTGTGTGGTATGGGGGGGTCTTGGGGGTGGAGGCAGAGCCAAGGGGGACTCTCTTTACTTGGCCACAGTGGGGAGAATGGGATCCACAGGGACATTGTGCTGGAGCTCTTGGGGGCTCTTCCCACAGCCCGTGGTCAGCTGCAGAGAGGGAGCCTTGGGCCTCCAGGCCACACTGCCACACACTGGCTCACTTAGTGACTGGGCCCAGCCACCGCTTTCTCTCGGCCTGCTCAGGGTTTACCCTGGGCCAGTGCCTCTTCTAAGTGCCTTGCAGAAGTGAACACAGTTATCCTGCTAAGGAGGTACATGAGTGATCCCATTTTACAGGTGGGGAAACAGGCATGGGGATCATTGATGTTTGGAACTTGCACTGGGATTCAACTGAACAGCCCAGCCCCAGGGTCACTTTTGGCCCACCAGATGGAAACCAGGACCCCACCGTGGCCTGAGGTCAGAACTCTGGCCAATGACATGTGGGAGAAGCCTTCCAGAGTGTAACATCCCTTCTTGGACACAGACTGAAGATCTCACTTAGAGAAAACTCTTTCCTGGCCCTCCTGCCTTTTGTTTGCTGCCTGGCCTGTTGCATGATGCCTGGAGGTGCAGTGTCTGTCTTGGGACCACTAACCAAGAGCTAAGATTGGCAGAGCAGAAAGTCAAACAGAGCCTGGGTTGCCGATGAGGTCATTACTGCGGTCACAGAAGCCACCGCTCAGCTGCGGACTGCATGGTCCCTGACGTTACACGTGGAAGAAAGACGGCCCCCCTCTGCAGTTAATCCCTCACCCACCACCACGATGGGAGGGCAGCATCTGTCCAAGGACTTGGCGTAGTGTCTGACCTCACACACCGCACCTCTGGGTAGCGCTGCTCCCCAAGGTCACGGCTTCTTACAGGCACGAGCCTGACAAAGCTCTGGCCTCTTCTGTATGCTGGAAACCATCTTGGCTTTCCCCTGGACCCCAAAGACCCTGATTGTGTTTGAGGGACCCCAAAGACTTTGATTGTGTTTGGCAATAGAAAAGCCTAGTAACATTTACAAGGCCTGTGAGCCCTGCAGAGCAGATATGCTGAGAGGAAGAGCAGCTGTGTGTGTGTGGGGGGGGGGCCGGCATGGGGTTTGAGGGACACAGAGGGCCTCCCTGTGTGCATGTGAGGGGAGTGGAGGGGCTCTTCCCCAGGACCTGGGGCTTGCCTGAGGCTAGGTAGCACCCTCACCTCTTTTCCGTTAAGGCTGTTCGGCTAAAGTGCAGGACCAGCTGGTGCAGGGGGTCTGGCTTCTTCTCCTCCACTTCCTCCTCCTCTTCCTCCTGCTCCCCAGCTTTCTGGAGTGGGGATAGAGGCGGGGCTGGGGAGAGGCTTCCAGAATCCCCTCTTATCTTTGCCTGTAGCCACATGGGCTGGATTTTTTGTCTCTTCCCCCACATCCTATTCCCTGCCTTGGTTCTCTGCAAGCCAGAGGCTGCCATTTTATCCCCCTCCATGCAAAGAGCACCCCCTGGAGGTGTGCGACAGGCAGCCCATCTCCAGCCTTCCCCATTCTCCCACCGAGGCCCCAGGCTCACTGAAAGATCATCTATCATGCGATCCTCGAAACTGTGGTCCTCGGTCAGGATCCAGGCAGCCTTGTAACTCTCCAGGAACATGTTACAAGCCCGGTGTCTGCAAGAGTGAAGTCTGGCTGTGTCTCCAACTCCCATGTACCTGCCGCCCCCCCGCCAACCCTGAGGCCCCCCTGTCATCCCTCCCCACCTCATGTCCCTCAGCCTGCCCTCTCCTGGCCTCTGAGGGCTTACGTGGGCAAGTTGTACAGCGGCGTCATCCGGAAGCAGGCCACCACGGCTCGCCGGCGCTGCTTGGATAGCAGCTTGTGCCACACGGCCTTCTTGGATTTGTAAGGGTGCTCGGTCTGCAGGCGGGACAGTCGGTCACGTTGCCAGACCCTGCCCGGAGCCTGATCCCCATGCCCAGCCTTATGTCAAGCTACCCAGGTCTGCAAGCAGGCTGGGGAATACCTGGGCTCTGCCCACAGAGCCCGCGCATCTGTTTCCATCCTAGGTCCCGCCTACACATTCAGTGCCTCCCCTTGGGCCTCCTCCAACTCCAAGGTCCACCCAAGACCCCGCGCGCAGACTCAAGGCTCCTCGACTGCCAGACCCAGAACTTCTGTTCTTTGGTTCCGCCCACAACGGTGAGATGAAGTCTCAGGTCTCTCGGTCCACAGATCCAAGGCCAGCCCAAACCCCGCCCACAAACTCCAGGTTTCACCCAGGCCCCGCCTACGGAGCCACAGCCTCGCGCCAGGCTCCGTCCAGAACCCCAAGCTTTCCCCCCAAATCATGCACCTGTTCCAGGTGGTAGAGCACCGCTGACACCTCCTGAACCCTGCGGACGATTTTCTCCGGGTCGTCAGTGCCCTCCTCGCGGCCAGGCAGGCCCCGGTAGAGCGCCATCTGCCAGCGCAGGGATGGGGAACCTTCTACCTGTGGGAGACCAGCATTGTTCACGTGAGGCAATCCAGCCTCCGCGGGCCTCTTGCGGCTCCAGGCTGGGGCAGCGGGATTGGGGAGTGGGGCGGATACCTTTCCTTGCAGGTGAAGGTTGTTCTGCAGAAACTCCCGGACCTCCTCGTCGGTGTCTTTCTGGGGAGGCAAGGCGGCACCTCGTCAGTGCTCATGTGCAGCCCGTTCTCTGACCCCCCTTTCCTTCTAGGCTGGCTCTGGGGAGGACTCAGAAAGGACTCTACAGGTCGGCAGTGGTAACAGAGGTATCCTTGCAGGCCGAGGGGGGCACGGGGCTGCCTTGGGGTGACAGTAAGGATTCAAGGGCCCATAAGGGGATCTGGGGCGAGGAAGCAAGGTGAGGAGAGCCAAGCATGCAAGACTGAATACGGCTGAGGAGGAAGCGGGGGGGAGGGCAGGGGTCAGACTGAGTAGGGGGTTTGGAAGATGGGGGTAGTTGTGACAGGGTCCAGCCTCCGTAGGCGAGGTTATGGGGAGTCGCACAGATCACCAGGTGACTGGTACATAGGGACTGAAGTAAGGGTCGGCAGGGTGGGGGCAGGGAGAGGGGGGTCAGTGCTCTTTAGGGTCCTGGCAGGTGCTAGGAGGAGCCGAGGTCCTCGGGAAAGAGGCTTTTGGGGGTCCCAGGGAAGGCGTCCTTGTGAAACCAGGGCAGAAGTCTTCAAGTTGTAGGTTACCAGTTGCTTAGCAGGATCCAAGGAAGGCTTCTAGGGGTCTTAAAACTAAATCCTGTGAGAATTTCTTGGGGCCCCTAAAGCTGAAAGGGATCCTGAGGGGAGGTCCTTGCTGGCCCATACAGGGACAAAAAGGGAGCCTCGTTGGAGACCCAGGAGGTTTAAAAGATTCTCGGGCAGTAGTAGTTGGATATTCATCTGTGAAAGGGGCTATTGGGACCCTGGGGGCTGTTTGGGGTTGATCATCGCCCTGACAGGCAGAAGTAGAGTTGAAAGGAGGGGCCAGCAGGGTCCTGAGGTCAATAGGAGGTGAGTTTGGGGAGAACCCAAGGGCTCAACCCTAAGTATGGGAGGGAGGCAGGTTCTAGGGCACTGACAGAACCCTTTTTGGGTTCACGGTGTCATGGCAGGGGGCTCCTGCAGAGCTCATTAAGACCCTGTGACGTTGGTGACATTTCTGGATGTGAGTGGTGTCCGGGATCTTGGAGGGGTTCTTGGAAGGGGTGGGGTGGGGGGGGGAGGACTGCAGGGTCAGGGAGCCTCCAGCCACGATCAATGGGTGCTGTGTGAGGAGGGCCTGGCAGGTTCCCAGGAGGGGCTGGGCAGGTACCAGGGCGTAGCGGGTCTTGGCCAGCGCGATGAGGTCCTGGTCAGTGGGTGCGCACATGTTCAGGCCGATGGGCAGCATCTTTTTCAGTGTGGCCACGATCAGCGATGTCTGTACTGAGTACCGGTCACCCCGACGCTTCTTCTTGGTGCGTTCCTGGTCCGAGCCGCCCGACTGTGGGGACCGAGAGCTCAGCACCAGCCTGGGCCCAGCTCAGGCCCGGCCCCCTGCCCACGCTCCAGCCCCAGCCTGGACAGCAGGCACTCAATACCCAGCCTCAGACCACCCCTCCACTTCTACCCCTGGTCTTGCTACTCCGTCCCCTCGGAGCCCCAGTCCTGACTGTGGGCCCTCCCCAACCCAAGTCTGCATCCCAAATGCCTAACTCCTAACCCAAACCCTGCCAGGGTTTCCCAAAATCCAGGCCTTTTTCCACTTGGACAATCTTCTCCCAGAATCCCCCAAGATTCCCCATGATGACCCTCCCCTGTCATGCACACTCCCACACTTCATATCCCAAGACCAAGTCTCCAAGAATAAAAGATGCAGATCCACAAAGAATTGCAAGAGGCAAAAGAAATTGGAAGAAAGAGAGACACTGAGACATGAAGAGGGACAAGGAGATGGGGAGACAGAAAGTGCTAAAGAGGTCCAGAAAGATCCACAGAGTTCCACAGCCGTGTTCTGGAGTCCCCTGGGTGCAAACCCGTGTCCCGGGCGTGCCCAGGCATGCCAGTGACAAGCTTCGGCCAGAGCCACAGCCACGCGGGCCGGCCACACGGAGCAGACCCCGAGGGCCAGGCACACTGCAGGAGGCCACGCATGCAACATCTGCCTGGGTCCTCCCAGGGCCCTGGGCTGGGGAGGCTCACCCCAACCCAGGTTCCACAGCCAACCCCCCACACAGGAGCCCACCCCACTCTGGGTGGCTCCAGCGCCCAAGCCATCAACCAGGGCACAGTGAGGTACCACTGCCCCTAACCATGCGTCACGTGCCGGCCTGCCCCACCCTCCGGACCTCAGCCCACAATGCTTTGGGAAAGCTGAAAGTTGCCTTTCTTTCTTTCTTTTTTTCTTTTTAACAAATGAAAAAAAAAGTAAAAGAAAAGAAAAAGAAAGAAAGAAAGAAGTCAATTAGTGAAAATCTGAGAGGAGGGGAAGGGTTGGGAGGAGAGGAAGAGAAGAAGGGTGGGGCTGGGAGTGGGGTGGGGTGGTTAGTCCAGAGCCATGCAGAAGGTCCCAGACTCGGGGCTGACCTGTACATCTCCCGCCTGCTCCACCGGGTTGCAGACAGAGACAAGAAGGGTTACCCGAGCCCCACAGAGAACCCTGCACCCAACTCCACATGTTCCTCTGCCCCACCCTGTGGCCCACTCCCCTTAAGCTGGCCGTTTCCAGACCTGGCTGGAAGGAGTGGGTTTGTTCTTCAGGACCCTGAAAAGGGACAATACTAACAGGCAAGTGGGAAGAGGAGGCAGGGGTGTGGGACCATGGGGAGAGGAGACCAGGGAAGGGAAGTGAGTGTAGGATGAGGGTTGGCGAGGAGGAGAGGAAGTGGAAGGGAGAGCCAGGGCAGGAGGGGGCTGGCGGGCAGGAGGAGCTGTTGTGAGGGCCGCAGGGAGTGTGCTCAGCACAGGACCAGCTGGCGGGGTAAGAAGGGGTCTGGCAGGACTCCCCGGAGGGTGCACCCTCCCTCCCCACCAAGCGCCAACTGCCGAGCAGAGCACCTACCTTGGCCATCTTGCTCTTGCTGTCAGCCGTCAGGAAGGACATGTTGTTGATCTCATTCTGGACCACGAAGTTCTGCTCCTCACGCTTAAAGTTCTAGGGGTGGAGAAGGGGAGGCACTGTGTTGGCGGGGTGGACCAGGGTGGGAGAAGGCGGTGTTGGTGGAGGGCAGCGGTGGTGGGATGGGGACTCACGTGGGACTTGGACCAATAGATGAAGATCTCGCCCACCATCCGGAATAACTCCTCAGCACTGGGGTTGGGCTCCGTGAGCCAGTGTGCCCTGGGATGAGGAAAGGGAATGCTGTGGGCTGAGGGTGGCAGTCCCCAGGGGTACTGCCCAGGGGGAGAGACAGGGTCTCCTGGGGCCATCTGGAGGTTCAGGTGGACATGTCTACATTTTCAAACAACTATTCCTTTTCGGCACAAGGTTGGCACTCACATTTAGCGTTCCAACAGACACACCAAGAGTGGGTGCCGCTTGGTCCTCACGTGAGCACCCCTACATCTAGAAGCAGTTCTCAGAGACAACCTCGTGCCTCCTACAGCCCCACCCGCTTCCTGCGCCCCAATGATGACCCTTACCCTGCTGCTAGCCCATAAGCTACTTTTTTCTGGTCTCAACATCACAGAAATAAATAAGCTGACAGGTGCTCCATCCTGTCCCTCGGCTTAGCGCTTATGTCACCCACACAGCTGTGTCACCAGTCATCCACTCATCACTGTGTAATGTCCCTTTAGGTGCCTGGGACACAACTGTCCAGTCCTGCCAAGGGTCCACGCTCCCCTCTCAAGACGAGCAAGCAGGGGGAACAGAGGGGAGGAACAGAGGCATTTTTCCCTCTCTGATGGCTCAGTGGATTCTGCACACCCCAGCATCCCTCCCCTCTGCTCAGACAGGAACTGGAACCAAGCTCTGAGACCTGCAAGATGTGGAGCTTTCCCTCAGATCAAATGTAGCAAAAATGGAAAGCTTCTAGGTTCTCTCTAACCTCAACAGGGCAAGGGTGAGCCAGCAGTTCTCATAGCTTACTTGTGCTGACAAACCTTGTGACTGGGTTCAGCATTGGTTCAACTTGAATCAACACCAGGAATGGTACTTACGCAGCACATACATCACCCTTCCCATTTCTGCTCCCAGGGCAGACATAGTTAATCAATCACCAAACCCTTGATGTGACCTTAAAATCTATTTCAAACAGGATGGAGTGCACAGTTGAAACCGATTCACTCTCCCTGGATTAGGCTGCATCTCAGGGCTTATGGCTCTGAAAGCAGGAGTTGGGATGTCAGGGAGAGGCTAGTCATTTAATGATGCCTGCCCTTGTCATTTTACTCAAGGGCTGTGTTTCTAGGAGACAATGAGCTTGACCGGACCCAAACTAGTTTCCTTCCCTTAGTAATGGTGCAGGGCCACCAGACAGCCCCAGCCACCCAGGCCTGCTGACACAGTGTGAGTGGGAAAACAAACAGGCAGAAGCCAGAAGCGATGGGGTGGGGGAGGGGTTGTCAGAGGGTGGGGCGGGGCCAGCCAAGGCGGGCTGACCTGTTGTTGTCCACATAGCGGATGAGCAGTGGGTAGAGGGCGTATAGGTCCCGGCAGAGCACAGAGAACTCATCCCGCACCAGGAGCTCGCCCTCCTCGGCCTCCGCCTTGGCCTCCAGCCGCAGCTGCTCCTCTTCGGCTACGACCTTGCCCGCCCGCTTGCGCAGCCGCCCAATGGTGGGGATGAAGTGAGAGTGCAGGAGCTCAGGCCGTGCCCGGCTCACGATGGGCTGGGCAAACACTGTGGGACACAGGGTGGGGCACTCGGACCTGACCTCTGACCTAGCCCTCGCCCCCCCAACTTGAACCCAGCAGCACTAATCATTTGACCCCAGCTAACCCCTGACCCTCCTCTGATCCACTTCTGACCTTGGGCCAGGCTGACTTGACAGAGTCCCTAAACCCTGGTCTTAATTCTAACCCTGAACTGAACCAATGTTCCCATCCTGTGACACTGGCCTGACACAAGACCCTGACCTCTGACCATTGAATCCTCACCCTGGACTAACATGATCCTGACGTCAGCCTTTAATCTCTGACCCCCGGTGACGCAGATTCTTACTTCACCTTGTGGCTTTCCTTCCTTCCTTCCTTCCTTCCTTTCTTTCTTTCTTTCTTCTTGAAGATTTATTTATTTTTATTGCAAAGTCAGATATACAGAGAGGAGGAGAGACAGAGAGGAAGATCTTCCACCTGACGACTCACTCCCCAAGTGACCGCAATGGCCAGTGCTGTGCTGATCCGAAGCCAGGATCCAGGAGCCTTCCCCAGGTCTCCCACGCAGATGCAGGGTCCCAAGGCTTTGGGCCGTTCTAGATTGCTTTCCCAGGCCACAAGCAGGGAGTGGATGGGAAGCGGAGTTGCTGGGACTAGAACCGGTGCCCATATGGGATCCCGGCACGTTCAAGTCAAGGACTTTAGCCACTAGGTCACTGTGCTGGGCCGGACCTCTGGTTTCTTACTCCACCCTCCTGAACCCAGCCCCTCATCTCTAGCTTGACCCTAAACCAACACCCAGTTTCTGACACAGAACTGCCAATGCAGGAATCCCAGCAATTAAAGACTCATTTCTTGGGGTCTGCTTTGGTGCTGTGGCCAATGCTGGCATCTACTTCTGATGCAGGCCCTGGGGAGTGGCCGAAGAAAAGCAGCCAAAATGACTCAAGCATTTGGGCATCCACGTGGAAGATCTGGATGGAATTCCAGACTCCTGGCTTCTGCCTGGCCCAGCTGGTTAGGGGAGTGAACCCAGCAGATAGAAGATTCTCTCTCTGTAACTCTGATTCTCAAGTAACTAAGTCTTTATTAAAAAAGACTCTTTTCTTGACTTCTGACCTAGCTCCCTGACTGCGCACACTAGGGACCTGGGTATAAGATCCTTTGCATAAAGAACTCCAGCTCTGTCCCCGCTCATAACTACCGACCTAACCCTCGCTAACGCTCCAGGACCCAGAAAGCAGCAGGAGGGCACCAGAGTCCATCTACCCATCCCAGACCCTGTCAGCCTGGCATGTTGATCCCTGGCGACCCCCTGAACCCCCAAGCTTGAGGACGCTAACTTTGGCTCCTCTGAATCAGCCTGAGACCCACCAGCAAGCCGCTTCATCCAGGTGGCTTCATCGATGCCCAGGTTGTTGACAATGATGCGCAGGATGTTGCCCAACAGGGAGTTGAGGTGGTCAGACGTGACCGCAGTGCAGGGCGGGGGCGCCCCGGAGGGCAATGCAGGCGAGGGCGCCTCAGGCCCGCGCTCCCACCAGCGGGGCAGGTAACTGCACAGCATGGGCAGTGTGATCTCAATGACATGTGGCATCTCCGTGTAGCGAGCCCCGGACTCGGCCAGCCCCCCGATGTCTGCCATGAGCCGCTCCAGCACAGGGATGTCAGGGCACATCTCCTCCACGCTGTTGGGAAGCCCCAGGACTGGGGAGCAGGGGCAGGTCTGAGCATGCTGAGCCACCACCCTCAAGACCTCAAGGCCTGTTCATGCATCAGACACCCCTGCATAGGTCCCGGCTGGTTTCCCAAACCCCATTCTTCAGATCCTAACCCAAAACTCATGACCCCCTCAACTCTCACATTGACTCAACCACCCCCCAACACTCCACATCCCAAAAAACCCACCCAAGTTCTAGCCTCATACCTAGAAATCTTCACCTTAAGTCACCCCCATCCCTGGCCCATTGCCCCGCATCCTGGCTGGCTGCAAAGCAGTCACTCAAGACACCATCCTGCAGCCCAGCTTGCCCATGTCACCCTTCTGCATCCCACAGCTCACTGCCTGCTTGTCAACTCGTCTGCTCTGGGGCAGGCACCGGGTTCTGGGACTAGGGCACTACCCCAGAGATTATTCCAGAGATCCGTGCCTCCACCTAACCCTGTCTGGTCATCACTGAATCTCAGGGACCGAGGACAGCACCTTCATTACAGCAGGAAGGCAGTGAGCACTTGTTAAAGAAGCAGTGAACAGACTCATGTCTTCCTCTAAGCTTGCCACGCTGCTACAGCCATTAGCCAAAACTCAAGGGTCCTGGCAAGTCCCTGTGCACCCCCAAGCATGATGAAAGTCCTATGTCACCACCTCTAAAAGGAATCCCATAGCTCCAAGTTCCACCCTTGACCCCTCAGTTCTCCCTACAGCCTTGGGATGCACAAGCTCTGGGAGTCCCAGACATGGAACACCCCAACCCGGTGTAGGGGTGTTCCTTCAGCCTGGCATGGCCAGGATTCTGCCACAGCAGGCTCTACCCTGGGCCCAGCGCCCCACTGTCACTTACTGGCTCGCTCCCTGGGGGACTTGGTGGTGTACACCGAGCAGGCATTATACTCGTTCAGCTGAGGCTCCAAGAAGGCCACGGGCATGGCGGCTGCTAGGCGGGCCAGGCACTCCCCGAGGGCTGGTCGCAGTCTGCAGGAGGGGGCTGAGCATGAACTTTGGGCTCCTGGGGTCCAGGGCCTCCCCTCTCCCCCCGCCCATGCCCTGCTCCCATCCCCTCAGGGACCTCTTGCTCCACCTGTCATCCTGGCCCAGCCTGGGTCGCAGAGGCACTGTCAGTGCTCCTTCCTGACAGGAAGCCATCAGGCATCCTGGTCACCCAGAGCCACTTTCCCCCATCCCGTAGGTCCCCAACACTGGGTGGCCTGGGGCCTCTGAAACTGGCTGGTCCCGATTGTCCTCACATGGTCACTGTGTGGAACTGCAGTAGCCACTGCTGCGTCCACTGTGGTGCTTGCAGACTCTGCTCAGGTCCCGACCTGTCACCCACCCCTATGATCTTCCCCACAGTTCCATTCCTGGCTCCCAAACTATGGCTCCCTCTCCTTACTTTTCCACATAAGTATTCTTGGTGGTTCCCAGGGAGTAGATGCTGCACAGTGTTCGGTAGCAGGACACCTGAACGTCATCCACTTGGAGGAAGAGAGAGGGTCAGGGTGCCCATGGGTGATGACCACCACCAGGCATCCTCCCACCCGCCTCCCTCGCCCCTGAATGGGCAGGGCAGTAAGAGCAGAGGCTGCAGGGCCAGCCTGCTGGCTTGGTTTTGTTTAGCTATGTGACTTGAGCACAGACCAACTCCTTCCTAGCCTCCATTTTTTTTCGTGTCTACTCAGTGGGGGTAAATGTGGTGCCATCTTCACGGGGTGCTTGTGAAGATCCAGTGAGCCCACTGTTGAACAGGAACCAGAGCAGGGCCCATGGCAGGCACTCAGCAAAGGTGGGTGGTGGTCATTTTCCTTGGAGAGACCCCTGGGGTTGTTTGATGGAGAGCAACGGGTACTTCCTCCAGGAAAATGTAAGCATGCAACCCCAACTCAGATCTTAGGTAAGCCATGTGCCTCCCACAGGCCCAGTGAGGAACGCCCATTGTGTGGAAGCTATAGTGATGGGGGTCTTTCAGTACAGCTGCTGAGCACCGGGGCTGGCGCTGCGGCCTGGCATGTAAAGCCACCGTTGCCTTGCCAGCATCCCAGATGCATGCCGATTGGCATGTCAGCTGTTATGCCTCTGATTTAGGTTCTCTGCATCGTGTTGGAGACCTAGAGGAAGCTACTGGCTCCTGGCTTCAGATCAATCCAGCTCTGGCCCTTGCAGCCATATGAGGGGAGTGAGGTAGCAGACGGAAGACTCTCTCTCTCTCCCTGAGTAACACTGTTCTCCTTTGCTGAACACATACCCTTCTTAACTCGGCCTGCTACTTGCCAGGATTGGCTATGGTTTGAGTGATCCCCCAAGGGCACCTGTGCTGATTTGACCCCCCCCACCTCGGGCAGGATGAAGAGGGTGGGCATCTAATCTGATTGTGTTGTTTAGAGATGGGGTGTCAGGGAGGGGTGGTGATCAGGGAGCAGTCAGACCACCGAAGACAGATTAATCCTGGTAGCCATGAGAGAGAGAGATGCTTAAGGCTACAGACGCACACACATGTACCCCGTCTCTTGCCATGTGACGCCCTGCACAGCCTGAGGACTCTGCCAGCGGGAGGGCCACCAGCAGATGCAGGCCCTGGAGCCTCAAGGCCCTGGAGCTAAAGATACTTTTCTCTTTATGAAGCTTTAGAGCAACATAACAAGAACCAATATATTGGCGGAGGCACAAAAACAAAACAGAACCACATATTCATTGTGCGCTGTGACTGTAGCCATCCATCCACAGGGGAGAGGCAGTGCTGGCCCCGGGCCCACCCAACTCTGGCCCCGCCCACAGTCCGCCCAGGCTCCGCCCCCCGGCTGCAGGGTCAGCAGTCCTTACAGATGACGTCGTCTCCGAACTGGTGCTGCGCGATGTGCTGGAAGAGCGTGGTGAGGACAGGCAGCAGGGCCACGGTGGTGTAGGTGAGGTTCTGGCCCACGCCCTTCACCTGCGTGCGTGCCTGGGACACCTTGCCCAGCCGCAGGTTCTCCACCATCTTCTCAATGTCCTCTGAGGCACTCTCAAAGAAGGAGCGGAGGCCGGCCTTGACGATCTCGGGGCCTGATTTCATCACCGTCCTAGGAACAGGGGGTTGAGGAGACCCAGAGTCTCCACCCAAAGGGAGACGATGGGACAGCTTGGGCACCACTAGGGGCGCGGGGCACCGCTGGTTGCATTACCTGGCATCCAGGGAGCGGGCCAGGATGTGAAGACAGTTGACTACGGCTGGGGCGTCCGTGCCTAGGAGGGGCAGATGGTGGGTGGGAAGGGTGGGTGAAGGGGACCGCAGCTGCCTCCATGGCCACCCCAGCCCATCTCTCCCTAGTGAGCCCAGGATGCCACTGAGCTCCCAGCCACACCGGGCCCCCAAAGCCCCATGCATTTCCCTACATACAGTCTTCCAATGTCTGGAGACCCCAAGAGTGAGGTGGCAGGGATGGAGACACAGGCTCAGGCGAGCAGAGCTACTCACCAAAGAGAGAGACTCGGTGGCGAACAAGGGCGGCCAGCTTACAGAAGAGGCTACAGAAGGAGGAAGGGACAGGAGGGAGCGGTGCAGGGGGTGAGGGGCGCAGGACAGCGGGTAGGGCCAGGGGAGGGGAAGGAGAGTCCATGGCAGCGAGATGGACAAGCTGGATAGTCCCACTTAGGACAGCGGGACTCTGGCTTTCTGACCAGGCAGGTAGAACAACCCACACCCAGCACCCAGAATAAAGCACCCTGCCTCTTGCCCCCAAGAACCAAGTGTAGGAGGGAGGGGTCCAGAGTGACACCCCAGGTAGGTCAGAGGTCGCAGGCAACCAACCTGGTGATCATTTCCTTCTCCTTGTTGGAGGCGTGGCCCCCACTGCCCAGCACTTTGGCAGGCGTGGACAGGAAGTAGAGGCAGTGGTTGGTGAAGTACTGGTTGATCAAGGGGAGCAGGATCTGGGGAGAGGGGAGAAGATGGGGGCATGGGTGAGGGAGCAAGAGCCCACCCAGCCCCAGCCCCCACTGGGATCTAAGCAACACCCTCCACTCTCACCTTGGCAAAGAATTTAATCTCCTGCTCATGTGGGGACTTCTCCACTCGTCCGCTGCTGACCACAGCCTCTGTGGGGGAGGGTGAGAATGGAGTCATGGTGAGGGGGAAGAGGTGTCCTGGCAGCAGGGCAGAGTTAGGCACTGGTGGGAGATGTTTATCTGCTCTGGAGCCACCTCTGCTGACTTTGAAATAAACTTTGCATCCCTACCTTACATCTGAGGTCTCTGACTGCTGGATCAACCCCTTCCTGCATCCGGAAGTGGGGAAGAACCACCAGATCAGGGACCCTCTCCCTTCACCATCACCAGCCCTTTTCCTCCTGAATGTCCTTGTTGGCACCGAGCAAATTCAGAAGAAATGGATCAGGTCGATATGGACAGGGTTGAGTTCATTTTAAAATGGAACTCAGCAGAGCTGGCATCATGGTGTAGCAGGCTAAGCTTCTGCCTATGGCATTGGCGTCCCATATGAGTACTTGTTTGAGTCCCGGCTGCTCCACTTCTGATCCAGCTTCCTACTAATGGCCTGGGAAAGCATTCGAGGATGGCCCAAGTTTTTGAGACCTTGCACCTACTTGGGAGACCCCAAAGAAGCTCCTGCCTCCTGGCTTTGGATCGGCTCAGCTCTGGCCATCATAGCCATTAGGGAAGTGAACTAGCGGATGAAAGATCTCCCTCTCTCTTTCCTTCTCTCTGTCACTCTGCCTTTCTAATAAAAATAAAGCAAATCTTAAACAACAAAATAAAATGGAAATCAGATTCAAACAACAAGGGTGCCAGGAATAATAAATATTGCTAAAATAATAATGGTGGCATCATTCTCACAGGCCCCTCTCAACGTGGCTCCCCAACTGCACAGATGACAAGCCTCATCGAGGGTCACCCAGCAAGCAAGCATACTCCCCAACATCACAGATGAAGAAATGAAGCTGAAGGGGGCAGAACTGCCAAGGTGGCGTCCAGGTTTTAAGATGACATAGCGTGAGCCCTGCTCTCTCACTCATGTGGAGGGAAACTGGGGGCTTCAGGCAGTGGCTCTCAAGAGGAATGAGGTGTGTGTGTGTGTGGTGGGGGCAGGGGCTATGAGGGCAACCAGAAGGGGCTCAAGGCAGCTATGGTGATGTTGAAGTGACTTCTGCAGGCGGCGGAGAGCCTGATCTTTCCTTGGAGCTGCAGCTGCAGGAGAGCCAGAGTGCCACCTGTTCAGGCCTGTCACCCCTCGCCCTGCCCCCCCTTGGCCCCTCTGCTTCCAACCCACAGGCTTTCTAACACTTGGGCCAGGGACCATCTAAGACTTTTGCACTTGGGGACCCTCAGCTTGGAAGGAACAGGAAGCCTCCATGTTTTTCTTCTCCTGCCCTAGCCTGGATGGTTCACCCGGTCTCCCTGGAGTGCCCTGTTGAGCACGAACCACATCGTAACCGGCTAAGCGATCTGTTCACTTCTGATCCACCAGGGCTAAATCTGCCACAGGGAGGTGGACAGTGTCCCCACACCTACAACGGTGGCGACAGGTGCACCATGAACGCTCAGTCACTACCAGGTGAGCAGAGAAGGCAGAAACTCAAGCATGGCTTTCCTAGTGGATGGTGGGGCTAGTTTCTGCAAGGACAGTGGAAGTGGGGAGGGGTTCTCCCTACCCAGGTGGGCGATAAACTCCTGGGAAATGTCCATCCAGCGCAGCAACTGCTGCAGGAAGCCAAAGGCGAACCGCTTCTCGATAGAAGACGTGTCCAGCTCCATGTCCTTCAGGCCTCTGGGGGGAGAGGCGAAGAGGGGTCAGCCCAGATGCAGGCCTCATCCTATTACTCTGCTACTGCTGCACCAGCAGCTACCAGCTTTTCTGCCTCATCCCGGGTCCCAGCTCCTCTGTAGGCCGCACTCTGCTGTGTAAAACCTGGCCTATTAGTCTCCTGCCTGCCCTAACCACGCCTCTGCTCCCCAGGCTAAGCCCTGTTAACCTTCCATCTTTCTTAACCACGCCCCTCAGTCTCCCTCCTGCCCTAAGGTTGCTTCCAATTTGCCAGCCCACATCCTACTAACCACCATCTTCTGTAGCCACGCCCCACTGCCACTCTCCTTCCCTAACCGTGCCCCCCAAGCTCTCAGACCACGCCCCATTAGCCTCCCATATCCCATAGCCCCGCCCCTGGTCCCCACCATCCAGGCCACTCCCCATTAGGCTCCCATCCGGTCCTGCCTCACCATCCTTCTCCACACTGGCCCAGCCCGGGTTTCTGTAGCCGGGTCACCCCACTCCCCGCGCCCTTTGGTCTCCTGGCCCCATGCCTGGTGACCGCATAGCCGTTCATCTGCAGGAACTTGAGCAGCTCCTGGGCCTTCTCTCGATCTCGTGCTTTCTCCTTGGCTGTGAGCGTGTCGTAGGGGACCAGCAGCGGGTGGGTCCCACCACCTGAGGCAGACAAAGACCTGAAGTGTGGGTTCTGAAGAAGACCACGGCAGTGGCTCCTCGCGGTGCAGGTGAAGGTGGGGAAGAGAACAACACAAACACTGCCCTCTGCTGCTGGCTGCTCCTCGCCAGAGCTGGGGGTGGGGGGAACGCTGATACTGTTCCCATTCTACAGACCGAGAAACTGAGGGAATGTGAAAGCCACGATTCATCCAAAGCCTGTGACTTTGGGACCGGGGGAAGACAGCAGAGGGGGTGGAGGACCAGGAGCTGGTAGGGGGGGTGGGGAGGTGGGTAGATGGCATCCTCACCCTTGGCTTCCAGCTCCTGCTTCTTCTTTCGCCCCCACGTGTTGTGGTAATTTTCTGCCAGTTGTTCTGCCATGGCCTGGAGCAGATACAAGGAGTAACCCGGCCAGATGCAAAGGGACCCCACCCCCACCCCCTCACACCCCAAAGGAAGGGCCAGGCTCTGACCTGCAGCTCCCGGGACAGGGTGACTCCACTGAGGTCAGGGGGCTGGGGGTTGTAGCCTTCTCGGGCATCATAGGTCTGAGAGGACAAGGGGTGATCAGGGCTTGACCGATTTGCTGGCCATCCCACCCAGGTTCCAGCAGCACCCCCATTCTGCCCAGCCCCACCCTGCCTTGGCCCCGCCCCTTCTCTAGACCCTCCCCCCCTGCAACCCTGGCCCTGCCTCCACCTGGGCACTCTGGGAAATCTTGCGTGTCTTTTTCTTCTCTGTCTTCTCCTCCTCACCCTCCCGGGCCTTCTCTATCGTCCACTCCCAGGCGATCATGGCCTTCAAGGATTCCTTTATGGGCCAGCGGTAAATCTCTTTGTCCTTGAGCAGACCAGAGGGAGCAGAGTTGGTGGAATGAAGTCAGAGCAAAGTGAAGGGTGTGGAGAGGAAGGTGCCCCCCACCCCCAGCCTCACTGACTTCCCCTGTCCCGGATTTGAATCCAGATCTCTTCCCTGCTTGTGGCAGAGCACCCCAAACACCGTCATTGTCTACAACGAAATCCTAAATCCCAGAATCCAGTCCACTGACTCTAGAAGGAACTCTGGGAATCAGGCCCACGGAACCAAATGTGAGTGCAGGCGGTCTGCAGACAGGGCACCCTAACCCGGCTGCTCCCCCTGACAGATGCAAGTCCGAGAAGCTGCCTCCCAGAACCCCCAAACTGCAGGTTAATTCTGATGCATAATCCTGAACCCCAAAGGTTGGTTACCTTCTCTGAAAACGTCTTGTAGGGCCTCAGCATGGGGTGGGTCTTCAGTTCTTCATCTATGTTCTCTCCATAGGACCAGCTGTTCTGGATCTAGAGTGAGAAGGAAAGGCAGGATGCAGGGGGAGGCATGGTGAGGGGTAAGCCTGGGAGGATCTGAAGGCTCCAGAGAAACCTGGGGTGAAGGGGTTAGGGCAGACTAGAGTCTGGGGCCAGCCAGCAGGGATGGAGGGCCCTGGGAAGAGAGGGCCAAGGCTGACCTTGTCGAAGGCCCACTTCTCGTGTGTGTACTCTGCAAACTTGTTGATGAAGGAGTCCAGCTTCTCCGGGATGATCACACTGTGGGTGGGGGCAGGGTGCACAGATGGTGGGGATGGGCCCCCCATCCACTCCCCATTCTCCCTTGGCTACCCCACCCCTGCTTCCTACCCCCAGGCCTCACTTGAGGGTCTCCACCGGCCGAGGGTCAAAGTTGCCTTCAGCGTCCACTGTGGCCTTCTTCTCTGCCTTGGAAGAATAGGAGGCATCCACGTAGTCGGGGGGCAGGGCCCCCGCGATGGCACACAGACAAGGCATGGCCATGCGGTACAGCTCCTGGTCGTACTTCTGTGGGTGCCAGGTGTAGGGTGGGACCGAGGGTAAGGTCACTGGGTGCAATCTCTGACTCACACCGTCTATTCATCTCCTTTCGGAATCCACACATCTCAGACCTAACTGAAGCCCCACAATGCCTCCACACCCTCTCTCTCTCCAAGTCCCCAAGCAAGAGGGCCATCCCTGTTCTATAAATGCCTCCCCCCAATCCACAGATTTGCCTACACACACACACACACACACACACACACCCCTGCCTCCCTCTTTGGACCCCTCAAATTTAGGAATTCTGTTCTGGATCCCCCAAGTGTAGACGCTCAGCCTTCCACAAGGTCCCCTTCCTCAACCCCCAACCCAGGTACCCAGACCTTATGGGCCAGAGAGTCGAATATGCCCCAGAAGAGTTTGCGTGTGAGGTGCAGCTCCTCCTCTGAGGTGACCCCAAAGTTAGCCCAGCCCGTGGGGAGGCAGTAGTACTTCCAGCAGCGCTCATAGTGGTTGGTGAGGAGCTGAGCACAAACGAGATGGGGAAGAGGTAAGCAAATTAAGTCCAGGAGGCAGAGGGATGTTGGTGCTTCAAAATTATGGTGAAAGTGTGGGCCATGCAAGTGACATGGAAGGAGCTATTTGTTTATTGAGGAATGGTCCCTGACAGTTTATTATGCAAATCTGGTGTTCTAATTTAAAGTC
Organism: Ochotona princeps; assembly: GCF_030435755.1. Lineage (NCBI taxonomy): Eukaryota > Metazoa > Chordata > Mammalia > Lagomorpha > Ochotonidae > Ochotona > Ochotona princeps. Next base: position 49,289,485 of record NC_080847.1, on the reverse strand, counting down.
TGGATGAGCAGTAAGCTAGAGCTGGGTTTGTCTGGAATTGCTATACAGAAATAAGCATGCTAATATTACTCCATGCATAGGGTGACACGCAAGTGGACATATGGCTGGAGTTATCAAACTCATGCAAATGAGCACGCTAACTAGAAACACAGGCAGCACCCCATGCAAATGTATGGTAATTGAAAAGAAGGCCTCTACCATCGAATATGCAAATCTAAAATAGAGGCTGATTTAAACGCATTATGTACGACAGTGGGCATACTGAGCTGGGATATCTCCACATGCAAATTAACATGCAAATGAAAAGACAGGAGAGATAGTGTGCAAATATTCAGAATAGCTGTGATAACTGTTTATTCAAATATATGCACTCATTTAAATAGTGGAAGGGCTGGTAGTGTGGGCATGCAAATAAACATACTAATTAGAGAGAGCGGTATGCCCATGCAAATGTATGCTAATTGAGGCGGGGGCTGGCTCGCTGCTAGGCAAATTAAACGTTAATTAGAGGATAGAATCGCATCAGTGACAGGAAGCCAATGTCCTGGGAATCCTAGAACACACATGAGGATGCTAAGAGGTTTCTGGCAATGAACCCGTGGGCACACCTTGAGCGGCATCTTGGCAAACTCGTTCAGGATTGGCACGTCGAACACCAGGCGCCGCAGCAGGTGCTGCAGCATGGATGGGCGGATGTACCTGTGGGGAGGCAAGCTCAGGATGCTGGGATCGGTCCCTGGAAGCCACAGTCACTTGGTCCTGCTTTGCCCACTCTGGCCCCATACTGCCAGACTTGGCCCCGCCCAGTCCTGCCAGGTCTGGCTCCGCCCAGCCCCATCAGGCCCCACCCCTCCCAATTCGGCCCCGCCCCACCCACCCTGGGGGTGGGCCTCTTTCGGCCTACCCAGCTTGGCTCCGCCTAGTCCTGCCAGGCCCCACCCCTCCTGGCTGGCCTGGCTCCGCCTTGTCCTAACAGGCCCCGCCCTCCCATTCTGGCCCCGCCCAACCCCACCTGCACAGAGCCATGAGGCAGTCCTCGATGACGTCACGCTGCGCCTTGGTGAGCGAGCGGCCCCGCGACAGGCGGTACACGGTGTGCAGCATGGAGTCCACCATGATGGCGCGGTGCTCCGTGCCCGCAAAGAGTGGCGCGCACTTGGTGATGAGCGGCAGCACAGCCAGGCACAGGTACCGGTTCAGTGCCAGAGCCATCTCCGTGGTGCTGAAGGTGGCCTGGGCACAGGATGAGGGAGTCAGGCCCACTGCACCCCCTCAGTCCCCCTAACACTTGGGTTACCCTGACAGCCATCCTGGGCCACTCTGGTCTCTACTCTTTCAGTCTACTCTCCCTCCGCTCTGAACACATACACAAGATTAACTCTCACCCAGCTTCCTCCATTCTGAAGATCCCAGGAGCCCTTTGCAGCTTGTCCCCCTCTAACCCTCACCATTCTGCAGCCATATTTCCATGCAAGCCCATGCCCAAGCTGTGTAACCCACTGACACCTACATGTTACTGCCCAGCCAACCATGGACTGCCCTGGACTTCTGTCTGACAGAAGTCAGACCCACTTAAGAGAGCAGCAGCCTCTTCACATTCCTGACTAGCACTCTCTGGCCATTTCCAAACCCACTGGCTGGCCAGGACTGCTCACCGTGTCCAGCGAGGCTGCAGCCCTCATGTCAGGCAAGAAGCCCACATCCAGCACATGCAGCAGGAAGTCCTGGTTCTCGATGCCATACACACGGTCCAGGAAGAGCACCATGGAAGCCTTGTGGTCCGGCACGAAGGACGCCGACATCTTGGGCTGCACCAGAGCCCCATCTGCAGGCACGGTGGGTTATGAGGGGGGTCGTCACGGGCGCCTCTTTGGCCTCTCAGCTCCCCTCCTCCCTCCTCCCCTGCCACATCCTGTCCGCTCTGCACCTTTGCCCAGGGTTGGGATCTGCAGGGGGAGACTGATGATGCCCACGAGATCGTCTAGGGGCACGAGGGAGCGAAGGATGGCACGGATCCTCAGGGCTTCACCCTTGCCGGCTTGGATGAGCTGGAGGCAGGTGGGTAGAAGAACACTGAGCACCCAGCACCCTGCTGGTCATTGCTCTGTGTCATCCCATTCCTGACACACCAACGTGGGAGGGGTGTCAGGGGGAGCAGCCTCCTTCCCAAGGAGCTCACAAGCCCCTGCCTCTGTCCCCGTGTAGCTGTCATTGCTCCCCCGACCATCTGTAAGCCCCACTTTTCCCCTCACAGGAGCATACACTGTGAGATCAGGCCCTGGCTCGCCACTGCACTGCCCCAGCTTAGGACCACCCATAAGGAGACAGATCCACCTGCGTGAGCACCTCCAAGCCCCGCCCCTGCCTCACCCAGCCCAGCTGCCCAAGGCTCACATGCATCTCTGGTGCGCAGCGGCCCAGCAGGTCGATCAGGGCAGCATAGAAGGACATGATGGCGTGGCCCAGGTGCACGCGATTTTCTTCAGGGGGCTCCTCCCCAAAGCTGCAGGACAGGGAAGCAACTGGGGCGTGAACCCTGGGGACTTGTGGGCTTATAGGGGCATGGTGAGGGTTTGTGGTTTATTAGGGAGGGGGTGGCCAGGGAGACTCACTGTTCGCGCCGCCGGTCCCTGCGGACGCCTGGGCCATCCCTTGCAGGGTCCTCCGAGATGCGAATGGCCTCCTCAATGGCGGCCAGCAGCCCAGAGCCACCCTCACCGCGCAGGGCAGGCCCAAAGCACTCAGGTTTGCGAATGAGCAGCCGCACCACCACGTTGGCATTCTCCTCCACGCTCTCACCTGGCCCAGCGGATCCAGAGGGCTCATGAGCTACCACCTAGGGACTCCTCGCCCTAATGTCCCCAAGTCTTTGCTGGCCCCCAAGTCCTGGCCCCAAAGCCCCAATGCCCAGCTGAGGCCTGTGGTTCTGGGCAGGGATTGTCACACCCTGCCCCCCGGAGGACTCAGCCAGTGACCCCACGCCTGCTGCCGTGCCAGGCCACCCCTGGCTCACCGTTGACGAAGACAGCAAAGCGCAGGAAGTCCAGGTAGCGCTCGCCACCGCAGGGATTCCAGCCGATGTCAGGGTAGCCTTTGGCCAGCAGCATCGAACAGCTCTGCAGGCCGCAGCCTGCCAGATAGGATACGACCTGCAGGTGGGAGAAGACTCCCTAGGCTCAGGTGTCTGCCTATTTGAGCCAATTCTTCCTTTAACAAAGGAACCTGTCCTGTCCCCCCTACTCTGTCCGCCCGGCCCATCGCAGCAGCCCAGCCCTGGGCTCCTGGCTCTTACCTTCTCCCTTTCCCTCTGTCAGGTCCCCACAGACACCTGGGAACACCTGATCAGGTCCCTCCTCTGCCTCAGGATATAAGCCTGCCGTCCTTGCTACAACCACGCATGGCCTGTCTTTGTTACTTCTCGCCACTGCTCCAGCCACTGCACCTCATCGCCTCTGCTCCAACCACACCAGTCTCTCTCTCTCTCTTCTCCTCAGACTCAGAAGGTCTGCTCCTGCTTCAGGGCCTCGGCACCTGCTGTGTCCCCTCCCCTTAATGTCCACCTGCTCTCTCACCTCCTTTGGGATTCACTCCATCCTGAGATTTTCTCAGAAACATCCTGCTGAAACTCCACCGACACTTGATTTTTTCTCTCTCATCATTAATGCACTCTATCTCTTATTCACTTAGATTATTTCTCTCCTATCCTCCCTACCAGAAGGTCAAGTGCAAGAGGAGACAGGGAGCACTAGCGGTCCTCCCCTCCCGATGTGGGCAGATCCCCAAGGTCATCACACAATTGCTATCCATCCGGTGGATCCTGATCTAATGGCAGCTCACCCACCCTGAGCGCTGTGTTCGGATGTGACTATGAGAAGGAGCTGTTTGTGCCTCAGAACAGTGCTAGGAAATCGCTCCCAGATCAGCACACAGATAATGCCATGTCCAATGCCACAGACGGAAGCAGAGGAGCAGAACTCAGCTTGCTGACACCGCCCCCCAGGCCCAGGCAAGTCCCCACTGCACGTGGATATGGGGGCACAGAGAGCCAAGACAGATTGCCAAAGCCTCCTTCCTTCCCCAAGCTGGGAGTGGGCACCTCCCAAAGGAACACTGGGTATACCACATTGCCCCCCGCCCCGATGCAGCCCTAGACCATCCAACATGGCCCTCCAGAATGAGTTCAGAACCAGCAGGTTCCCCAAGCGGTGAGGCCTATTCCTCACGTACCTTTTCCAAGTCCTGCTCCTGCAACGCCAAGGCTAACTCGTTGTTGTCAATAACAGAGGCGGCAGCCACGTCCAGGGGTGTGGAACCTTGCATCCCTGTGGGCATAAGAGGTATAAAGGAGATTTCACTCCCGCTTACCTCACCTCCTCTGGGAAGCCCTCCCTGACCATCCCTTTTCCAGCCTGCATCAGCTGTCTCTCCTGATCTAAACACTCCAGGCAGTGAGTGTCCACCCTTTCCTGCTGCCCTGGGAGCTCAGGGAGGGCCAGCGAGAGCTGTGTGGGACACTCTTGGCCCCCCGCACTGCACATGACAGAGCAGCTGAGAGCGAGGGTTATCTGAACAACAGCAGGACTAAGTGAGCAGCAGAAAGCAATAGGCCTGGGCGCATTGCGGGGAGCTGTTGCAGGGCCCGGGGGTGGGGGGACCTCATCCAGGCCCAGGAACAGGGGCTCCCTCACCCAGACCAATGCTGCTGTTCTCCAGCAGGTAGCTCAGGTGGTCAAACATGGAGCGCTGGTTCTGCCTGCTGATGCGGCAGAAGTAGCAGAGGAAGCGGCAGCAGCTGGTCACCATCTTGGGGAAGCGGATCTCCTGCAGGCCGGCAGGGGGCGGGGGTCACGGCCTGCCCCATTGCAGCCCTGCCCTGAGTCCCCCCGGCCCACACAAGTCCCTTACCTTGGTTTCACCACCCCCCAGCACATTCACCATGACCTCCATGACGGTCTCGTGCATGCCCAGGGCCCTCATCAGGTTCGGGTGTTGGTAGAAGACTTTGTTGTTCATGATGTTCCTAGGGAACATGGGATCATGATGGGGTGCATGAGGTCATGATGGAGTGGGGCCCAGTCCTGGGAGCAACACGGCTACCATTGGGAAAACACAGCATCCATTGACCTCTCGCTGTGTGCCCGGCACTACCCCCATTATAGAGCTGCACTCAGCCGATCTTTATGTCCACTCTTGGAGGAGAGATCTGTGATGATTCACATTTCATGGACAGCAGACTGAGTGTCACTCAGCAGGTGTCATGCTGCCCACCATATCCCTCAGTACTCAGAAAGGGCCTGGGACACAGTAGGCATAAATGCTTGCTGAATGAAGGAGACACATCTGACACTGAGTGCTCAATCCCCCTGGAGCCACTGTTGTAAGCCTTACACACCTGGGCTCACCAAAGCCCCACAGCTCCAGTGGCAGGCGTGGCCCTTTCCCTGCTATGGATGAGGCCACTGGGGCTCAGGCAGGGTAACCGTGAGGCCAAGAGTCACAGGGCTCGGAGAAGAGGTCAGGGAAGGAGGCAGTACCCAGGGAGATCAGTTAGCTGCTGGGAGAAGGAGCGGTTACCCTGCAGAGGGGCCAGATGTTCCAGAAGGTGTTACTGTATGCAGTTCATGCTACCAGGGAGGTTTGCTAGAATTAGAAGGCAAGTAAAGTGAGGAGGGGCTATGCAAAGCAAGGGAGAAGTATGATGTAAAAGAGGAGGGGCTATGTAAAGTAAGAGGAAAGTGCAGTATGTAAAATAAGGGGAGGAAGTACACAAAACAAGAGGACTGTGGCAGGTAAAATAAGGGGAAGGGATATGCATAATAAAAAAGGTAGAGTAAAGGGAGGGACTAGAGGTAGGGTATGTAAAGTAGGAGGAGGAGCTGTACAAAGCAAGAGAGAATTGCAGCATACAAAATAAGGGGAGGGACTACACAAAGTGAGAGGGTGTGACATGTAAATTAAGGTGAGGGTTATGCAAATTAAACGAGGCGGGTATATGCCGAGTAAGGGGAGGAGCAGTGCCTCACCCAATGCTCTGGATCATGAGGTTCTCCTCCTGGGGGCCCATCTGCACGATGAGCAGGGAGCGGATCTGGCCGAGGCACTCGAGCAGGCTCATGGTGTCCTCCACTGAGGATGGCGAGATGGTGTATGCCCGGGGCAGGGCACGCAGCAGCTCGCCGAGTCCATCGTACTGCCGGTGGAGGAGGCTAAACATGGCCCGCACCAGCTCCGGGCTCTGCACGTAGTCTTCCTGGGCCCAGCGCACCACCATGTGGGACACCAGCTCCTGCAGGGACTCTGGGAAGGGAACTTGAGGGTCAGAGCCCTGTGCCGGGGTGGCAGCTCAGCATTTGGAGCGCTGAGCCAGAACCGCGGGGAGGGGCTTCCCTGTGACCTCCCCCAACTCAGGTGAGCAGCTGCTAAATTCCAGTAGATGTTTTTTTTCTGTCATCCCCAGAACTTCCCTGTCCACTTCCACCTGATCCCAGACCATAAACACCTAGATTTCAAGAGGAAACACCACTGCAAATCACCAGAGAGCCATCAATGCGTGGCACCTGGCGCCCATGACAGTGCGGGGTCCGTCTGTTCTGTGACATCACTGCTGATGTTTGTGAAACAGCAGACCCAGAGAGAACTCGCATGTGCCTGAGGATCCCTTGAAGATGTCCCATTAGCTTTGTAGCTCCCTTTCCCCAGAAAGCAACCTGAGCTGTAGCTCCCCTGCACCCAGCATCCGCTGGGCTCTGTCTGCCTTCCCATCCAGCTCTTTTCCTTCATGGAATTTCCAGAGTTGCAGGGTTAGCACTGAACGATGCTGCTGATTCGTGACTGTATCTTGCCGATTCTAATTCCCTGCAGTGGCCCTGTCACCTCCCACCCTGGTCTCTTACCACTTGTCCCTTCATTCACTCCGCACCAGCTACCCTGGCCTCCAAGTCCCTCAAGCGTGTCCCTGCCTCAGACCCTTGGCACCCATCATCCCTCTCCAGATCTGTGCACACCTCCCTCCCCACCCCACACACACACCTCAGCCACCTTCATGCCTCTCCCACCTCTCGCTCAGGTTTATTTGTCCCCTTGGCACCCATGGCCACCTAGCACAGGTACTTCCACATGTGTGTTCGTTAGAATATTCTGAAGCCCTTGAAGCCAGAAGCGTTGAATTCTCCCTTTTGCCACACTCCTTGGCTTGACTAACAGTGACCAGCCAGGTGTCAGCCCCAGAAGGGTTTGGCAATTATTGCAGCATTAAAACCTGTGCCCCATGTGGGCTAACAGAGAGTTGGCACAGTGACAAGGAATGGCTCAGTAGTGACCAGGGCTGCTTTCGTAATTGCCCAGCCTGACAGCAGTCGTCTCAGCCCTAGAGCCGTGAGGCACCAGAAAAGCCCTGGGAACACAGAAACCACGGCCATGCAGGATGCAGGCTGAACGCCACACTGGTCCAGCACACACACACTGTGCAGGCCTACACTGAAGCCACAGGGGTGCCTAGCCCCCAGCCCCTGGCTGTTCCCCCAACTGCTGCCTCTCACCAGCCCACCCTGGCCTTCCTTCCTCCTCACAGCCCAGCTCCGCATTGCAGACAGAGGCTCCCCAGGCACGCCCCCTGCCCACCCCATGGCTGCCACAGTCCTCACGGGGTTTGCTCTCCTCCGCTGGTGGCTCCTCCTCGGGTTTCTCCTCCTTCTTCTTCACCAGCCGCACCTTCTCCAACAGGCTCATCAGGCGGCTGCCCAGCGTGGTCTCCTCCTCTGGCTCTTCCTCCTCCCCCTCCAGCTGAATTCCTGGTTGGGTGTGGGGATGGGAAGGTGGGAAGATCATTCATCTTGGTTCACTCACTTCATTCTTTCAGCTGCTCGTTCACACATACACTCATGGAGGTCTTCCACTTCTTGCTGTATATGTTCCTATGCTTGTTCATTTATGTTTATATGAAGCATTTGCCTTTTAATTCAGCTATTGCAAATGTATTTGAATAAATAAATGAAGAGGTCAGTGTTGGCAGCACAGCAGCCTAAGCTGCTGCTTGTGAAGCCAGTATTTCATGTCAAAATGCCAGCTCTGCTCCACTTCTGATCTGGCTTCCTGTCAATGAGCCTGGGAAAGCAGCAGAGGATGGACCAAGTAGCTGGGCCCCTGCCACCTCCTGAGAAAACTAGAGTTCCAATCTCCTGGTTTCAGCCTGACCTATGCAAGGCTGTTGTATGGGGAGGTGAACCAGTGGATAGAAAACTCCTCTCTGTTTCCCTCTCTGCCATTCTGTGTTTCAAATCAGTTAAGAAAGAAAGAGAGCTTTGGAAAAGAAGCATGGTCTTTCCCAAAGTTCTTTATAAATATATATATATATATATATATATATATATATATATATTTAAGATTTATTTATTTTTATTGGAAAGTCAGATATACAGAGAGGAGGAGAGACAGAGAGGAAGATCTTCCATCCAATGATTCACTCCCCAAGTGAGCCGCAACGGCCGGTGCGCGCCCATCCGAAGCCGGGAACCTGGAACCTCTTCCAGGTCTCCCACGTGGGTGCAGGGTCCCAATGCATTGGGCCGTCCTCGACTGCTTTCCCAGACCACAAGCAGGGAGCTGGATGGGAAGTGGAGCTGCCGGGATTAGAACCGGCGCCCATATGGGATCCCGGGGCGTTCAAGGCAAGGACTTTAGCCGCTAGGCCACGCCGCCAGGCCCTCCCAAAGCTCTTTAAAAAAAATAATAAAATGGAGCCCAAGTGCGATGGCTCAGTGGTTACATCGCTGCCTTGCAAACATCACCAGGATCCCATATAGGCATTGGTTTGTGTCTCAATGCTCCTCTTCTGAAGTGGACTCCCTGCTTGTGGTCTGGGAAAGCAGCAGCAGGTGGCCCAAATCCTTGGGATCCTGCACCCATTTGGGAGACCTGCAAGAGGCTCCTGGCTCCTGGCTTCATACTGGCTCATCCCCAACAATTGTGGCCACTTGGGGTATGAACCAGTGGATGGAAGATCTTTCTCCCTCTGTCTCTCCTTCTCTATATATTTCTGCATCTCCAATAAAAATAAATAAATCTTTTTTTTAAAAAAGAGGCTAATAACAACCAGATGGATAATCTGGAGTTGAAAAGTAGTCGCTTTTCCACAATTGCATTTCAACTAAGATTTTTTTTTTTTAGTTGAATAGGTAGGAGAAAGAAGCAGTGAACCTGAAGGTAGACCATAGAGATTATCCAATTTCTACAACAGAAAAATATAAGAACAAAATAAAATGAAAGTCTCAGGGGTATTTGAGACACAATCAGGTATATCAATTCAAGAATCCCGGAAAGATAGGAGAAAAATAGAAAAATAGAAAAATATTTGGAGAAATAATTGCCCATAGCCTGGCAATTGTGATGGAAATAATTAATCTACACATCCAAGAAACTCAACAAGCACAAAGTACCCCACAGCTGGGCACATCAAGCAAAGAAAAGAGAAAATCTTGAAGTCAACTAGAGAAAACGATTCATCCAGTACCAGGGAATTTCAGTAAGATGTATCCACTTAATTCTCAACAGAAACAGCAGAGGTCATCTATTTGCCTTTCCAGCCAGCCAGCTGTCTCTACCCAACCATCAATCACCCAGCCTTGTCCTCATCCATCCATCCAATCGCTTCCTACGTGTTTCCTTCTATCCCTCAGTGCATTCCCGTCTATAGCCATCTATCCGTCCATCCACCCAACGTCCCTACAAACGAATCCTTCCATCTGTTCACGAATCTACTCGTGCATCCCACCAAAGTGAAATTACATTGATACCACAGGTATTAAAGCTCAGGGTGTATTAGGGGAACTTCCACAGGGGCGTGGAGGAGCAGCAGAGGGGGAGCCACGGTTGGTGGCCTCTCCTTACCACAGTGTGTCAGCAGGTCTTGATGGAAGTCCTGCAGGTCCTGCCGAATCTCCTCTGGGAGTGGACATTCTTCCTCATCTGCACCATCTTTGAAGTGCAACAGCATGTTGATCTGGGAGACGGTCAAAGGTAGAAAGAGGGTTTCAGACCTCAGTGGGAGCTTCTGAGGTCAAAGTTCCAAGATCCTATTGTAGGTCCTTGTCTAAGGTCATGCAAGTATGAATTCCTGGAAAGGGCCCAGGGTGATGGCTCAATTGGCTAATGCTCGCCTTGCAAGCACTGGGATCTCATATGGACCCTGGTTTGTGTCCTGGCTACTCCACTTACTCTCCAGCTCCCTGCTTGTGGCCTGGGAGAGCAGTCGAGGACAGTCCAAAGATTTGGGACCCTGCACCCACGTGGGAGACCTGGAAGAGGTTCCAGGTTCCTGGCTTCAGATCGGCACAGAACCGGCCGTTGCACTCACTTGAGGAGTGAATCATTGTACGGAAGATCTTCCTCTCTGTCTCTCCTCTCTGTATATCTGACTTTGTAATAAAAATAAATAAATCTTTAAAAAAAAATTTTTTTAAATCCCTGAGAGACCAAGGCGGAGGTGTGAAGGGGGACAGTAACAGTCTGACATGATTCATGGGTCAGACTCGCTCATAGAGAGATATGCGGGTAAGAGGTAAGTATATCAGAATGGCCAAGAGCCAAGCGTGGGGTCAGAGGTTGAGGGTCACCACTCATGGGAACTGGAGAGACCCTGAGGGTGGGGTTAGGCAGTGAGACCAGCCAGGGTTGGGGGTCAGAGGACCTGCTCCTGGGGTGGGGAGCGGAACTCGCGGGTGCGCCTCGCAGTCTCAGCAGCACTCATGGTGAAGGCTTTCATCAGGAGGTGGTAGCGGCTCCGCTGGTTGGCCTGGAGCTTGTCCACATAGCGCTCAGCGAAGGCAGCCAGGGACTCCACGCGATGCTGCAACTCTTGGTCACAGAAATACTCGAGGAGGTGGCACATCTGCGGGAGGACAGGCATGCAGCAGGAAGGATGGGAGTGAGGTCTCTGAATCGTGCTTGAACCTCAAGACCTCTCTTCCCCTCCTCACAGCCCTGCTCACACTCCACCATTATTTTCTGCTGGGGGGCTTTAGGGCTTGTTAACATGCTTTGGGTCTCATCTTTCATGAAACCGGAGTGATCAATCCCATTTGGCATCACTCCACTGCCTTGGACCTCTTCACAGCTCCCACTGCCTTAGCACCAGGTCCAGACCCTGCATCTCCCAGCCCAGACACATGAGGCTGGAAAACGGAGACCCGAGCCCACCTGTAACTTCACAGACTCTGGCAGCTTCATTTGGAGCAGCCCCTCCTCCAAGCCTTCTTCTTTTTCCCCTTCTGCTGCCTCCTCATCCTCTTTTTCGTCATCTTCCTTTTCCTGTTCCTCTTCCTCCTCATCCTCTTCCTTTTCCTCTTCATCTTCCTCCTCCTCCTCTTCTTCCTCCTCCTCTTCCTCCTCTTCTTCCTCCTTGAAAACTTCAGGTTCGATCATCTTTAAGATCTGCTTCACATCCTCATCGCCAAAGACGCCCATCACCTGCAGGACAGAGCCTGGGTCCTCACTGCGGCCTCCACATCCACACACCTGTCTCCCCAGACCTGCTTCACCCCCTGGGGTGAGCAGGGGGTGTTCCTCTCACAGGCAGGGATGGCATCTGCCACCTTGCTATCCACCTTCTTCACCTCCCCCAGTTCCACACCCTGTGCCTCACCCACACAGGGCGATGGATGGAGGTAGAGATGAATGATGGACGGATGGACTACTGAGTGGTTGCTCGCTGGTTGGATGGATGGGAAGAAGGGAGGGGGTGTTAACATATGAATAAAAGATGAGTGGGCAGAAGGAAAGGTGATAAATGATGGGAAGATGGAAGGATGGAGGATGTGTGGGTAGTTGAGTGTATGAAGGGGGTGATACAGATGTGGGTGGGATTGTTCACAACGTGCAAGACCAGAAGGACAGAAGAAAGCCTATACCAGCAGCGTAGACACAAGCTTGAGCACCGGCACGAACTGAAACTCCACGGAGCCCCCGACAGGGTCGCGGGCGTGCTGCCCACCGTCGCGCACGGCCTCCCCCAGCATTCTCAGCGCCTTGTCCCGCAGAGCTTCCAGAGGGATGGCGGGGCTGAGGCGGGCAGGGGCTTCTGCGACTCCCGCAGCTGGCAGGGCGGCCACGAAACACGGAGGAGAGAAATGGTGTGGAGGCCTCAGCGAGGTGGTGACTCCCACGCCGGGCAGGCCGTGGCGGCGGGCCCCGTTTTCTGCCTTCCGTCCAGGGGGGAAGAGCGTGATGGCGCGGGTCTCGGGTGTGAGGGGCACAATGTACTCCGAGAGCATGGAGCGGCGGCTGCGGCAGGCACTCTCCAGGTGGATGCTGATGAGGAGGTCGTAGTAGCCTGCACGCAGGGGGCCGGGCAGGTGCGCATCCTCCAGGGCGTGCAGCAGCTGCGCCTGGTCCACGTGGCTGCACAGAGCATGAGCCACGCGGTTGTTGCCCAGGGCGCACACCGCGCGATACAGGCGGAGGGTGTGCGAATGGAAACGCTGCAGGTCTAGGCGCTCCGACAACTCCAGGATGTCCATGCACCTGCAGCAAAGACAGGCAAATGCAGAGACACAGGGGTTAGATAAGGTGGAAGACAAGATAGGGATGACAGAGAGGCAACCCATGCTTAGGTAAGTCTCTGTTGGGTGGAATAGGGCACCTGGGGCTCCGGCAGGGCCAAGGCTCTGAGAGGGCTAGAGAGTTGTGACTTTCGATGGTTCAGGGAGTCTCTTGAAAGTCTGGGAGACTCCCTGGGGGTACATCCAGGATGCAGAGGTGTGGTGATCCTGATGTGTCACTGGGGTCCTCAGGCTGGGCTTGTCCCCTCCTGGGTATGTCCAAGTCCCCAGGTTATGTCTGAACATCACTAGATGGCTACCTCCACCAGAACAGAGTAGACCTGCCTGTTTTATTTGCTGCACTTCCTGCATCTAAAACAGGGTCTACAATTAATTAAAACAAACACAAGGCCTACCATGTAGTAAATGCTCAGTAAATACATGAGTATGCCTGGGGCACCCTGAACAGGTCTGAGTACCCCTATGTCCTATGTGAGCATGCTGGAATGTCATTTCACCAAGGCCTAGTGTCACCAGCCTGGAGTGCTGCTGATTGCTTGTGAGGGGCACAGAGCTATTTGTCAAACAAATGGATGAAGGAAAGTATGAAAACCCAGATGCCTGCTAGGAGTCCTGAAGAGCGTTTCTGGCATCCATGCCAGCACAGGTGTTGCCCTGTGTGTGTGTCGGAGGGGAGGGTCCATGGGGTGGGTCTGAGATCTCCATGGGCCATGTCTCAGGTCTCCCCAGTGCACCCAAGCCTCTGGATAATGTCCTGGAGTCCCCGGAGTGCTGGCTGGGCTCCTCAAGGTGGATCTGCAGCCTGGGGTTTTACCTGGGGTGGGGTGGGGAATGTTCAGCCCATACATGTTCAGCCGTATAAAGTCCATTAAAGCATTTGGTCTGGCTCTGCCAAGGTCACCACAGGCAGGACTCAGACTCCAATAAATCAAGACCAGGCTCATATTTAAGTTGTGAATGATGTCACACATTTTCAAACGGCTCTTGACCTGTAAAAGGGTCTCCTGCCTTTTATAGGGACTTCTGAATTGAATCTGGATCCCCTGAGGTGGTCTGGAACCCCAGGGTTGTGATATGGGGAGGCACTGAGCGGCTGCCCTATCCTAGAAGGTTTGTGGTGCAGCACCGGCTCCTCCCTCCCCACCCTGCCTCCCATGGAGTGGGGAAGGCCCTGACCGGTTCTCCTCCGGGATGTGTAGTGCCATCATGGTCAGGGGCTCCTGGCACTGCACCGCCCAGCCAAGGCGCTCGCCGGCACGCCGCGTGTCCACCTGCAGGAAATGGTTGGGCATGCGGCTCCAGGAGATGGGCATCAGCATCTGCACCTCCAGCCGTGGCGGGCACTGCGGCGCTGGGTTCTTGCGCTCACTCAGGAACATGGCGGCTGACAGCGGCATGATGTTCTGCGGGCATGGAGGGTCACGCATCAGGGGTCAGGATTCCTCACCTCCTCCACTTCCAGGAAGACCTCCCTGTCCCACCTCCTCAACATCAAACGCTCACCTTCTGCTTCCCCAGCTCAAACTGAATGACATTCTGGTGAGTGGGCAGGACAAAGACAGCAGGAAAGAGCTTCGTGTTGGGCTCCACCTGGTGGAGAGAAAGCCAGGTGAGGGAGCAGGCGGCCCAGAAGGAGTGTAGGCTTGGACCTCTTCAATGGCAGGGACAGACCCTGCAGAGCCACTCTGGGGCATCGGATGGCTCTGAGATCACCTTTCGGCCATCCCTCCTGTGATCCACCCAAAGTGGCCTCCCCAACTTCTCCGGGAGTGCCACCTGTCATCTGGGTCTTTGTGTCTGTCATGTCCCCCATCAGGAATAACTTTCCCACCTCTCTCCCAAACACACCCCTCCTTGGAAACCCAGAAAATGCCTCCTGAGTGCTGTCCTTCCCTCTCCCACCTCCCGTCCACAGGATTCCATGCCATCAGCCTGCATCGACATGAGGCACCACCACTACTTGTGCAAGGTCAAAGGTCAAAGCTGAAGCTCACAGTACTGTGGGACCCAACCCTTGGTCTATACGAAACCCAGGGAACACAGCAACTGTCCAATGGCACCAGGACTGGGAGCCACTGGGCCAGCATGCTCCAACTGGTACTGTACACACGGTTCCTCTGAAATCTTGGGACAAAGCAGGGCCCACTTCAGCAAGACTGAGGAGGATCCTAAGATTCTTCATTTCTCTTTCTTTCTTTCTTTTTCAGCATTTATTTATTTTTATTGGAAAGGCAGATTTACAGAGAGAAGGAGAGGCAGAAACATCTTCCATCTGCTGGTTCACTCCCTAAGTGGCCACAATAGCCAGAGTTGAGCCAATCTAAAAGTCAGGAGCTTCTTCCAATCTCCCATGCAGGTGCAGAGTCTCAAGGCCCTGGGCCACTGTCCACTGCTTTCCCAGGCCACAAGCAGGGAACTGGATAAGAGGTAGAGCAGACAGAACATGAACTGGCGCCCATATGGAATTGCGGCGCATCAAGGTGAAGATTTAGCCAATTGTACCAGGGCCACAATTTCTAACACTCCCAGGTGAGGTTGATCCTGCTAGTCTGGGGGTCACACTTGGAGAGGTAAAGTGCCCCAGGGCTCACATGTGGCCTTGTTCCTTTAACAAACACATTTCAAATGGGGAAAACAAACAGGTGGGTTGGGAAGCCTCTATATGAAAAGAGACTTGGGCAAGTGTTTGACACACAGTTAAGACACAATTTTTGTTTGACTTGGAGTCCTTCCTCCACTTCCAATGCTAATGAGCACGCTGGCAAGCCCTGGTCACTCCTCCGTCCCCCACCCAGGGAGACCTGGATTGGGTTCTTGGCTCCTGGTTTTGGCCTGGCCCAGCTTCAGCTCTTGCGAGCATTTAGGGAGGACACCAGTGGATGGAAGATCTGTCTCTCTGTATGTCTCATCCTCCATGCCTCTGCCCTTTAAATAAATTAAAAAAAAAGGGGGGGGGCTGAAGTGACATAGCACCAAATTAAAATACATGATCTGCCTTAGATTCTAACCCCAACAAGGAAATGGTAAACAGACATTTTTGAGAAAACCAGAGAAACGTGAACACAGGTTGGGTATTTGAAAACATTTAGGGACGACTGGGCTTGGGGCTTTTTTGAGTGGTATTGTCATTATGCTTTTAAAAATATTCCTTATCTTTTAAACAGACATACTGAAACGAGATTAAAAAAATATAATGTTTTCAATTTCCCTCACAATCATGGGTGCCCAGGGAAGTGGGCATCAAGACGAAACAGGAATGGCTGCAGGTGCCTACTAAGCCTCTCATGGTTCCAACCCATTGTTAGGTTTGTTTGTTTGTTTTTAAGCTTCCTGGTTCCAAATAAAGGAAGGTTTACAAAACCCACTTTAAATGCATTAATGATAGGTAGATGGGTAAATGTGTGTTAAATCCAGGGCAGCAAACATTGATGATAGATTCTGGGTGGTGGGCATGTGAGCATTCATTGAAAGTCCCCTTGATTTTGGTGTGTGTTTGGAATATTTTTTTCCCGTAATAAAATGTTAAACAAGGCAAAAGCCACCTTTAGATTGTGGTCCATCCCATCCAAGGTGTTCCTGATGGGTGAATAGGTGGTGACCCATGTCACCCAGCCCCAGAAGGGATACAGGCCTCCCTCTAAGATCAAAGCTGTGGAGGCTCCTCCTTGCTCCTGGGCCTCCATGTAAGGAATGCTCTAGCTAGCATCTGTCTGCATCCCACCTCTCTGGGACTGGCTGTAGGGTACCTTGGAAAGGTTGTCCTGCAGTGCTCCGAGAAGTCACTTAGGCTGGACTCACCTGGAAAAAGGTGTTGCTCTCTTTACCATTGGCCGTGAAGGTCATTAAGCCAGTAGCCAAGTCCACCAGGCACCCAATGACAAGGTCTGTGTGGCTGATCCGGCCCTGCTGGCCGGGGCTCACGAAGTCCCCTCCCCACACCATGTAGCAGTTGCTGCACTTGAGGCTGGAGGAGACAGAAGAAGCCACTGCTCAGATCCTTGGGAACTCAACGCCCCCTTCCCCAAGCTCCCAGAACACACTGACCTCAGAGCCACACCCCCAAGTCCCTCCCACCTGCAGACCTGACCATTGAAACCCCATGCCACAGGCCCTGATAGTGGAGCTAGAACTCCTTGAAGTTGGTGGGGAGGCCTGGAGGGAGGATAAGGACAGGGAGCAGGATAGAGAAGAGGAAGGAGGGCATGGAGGAGGAAGAGGAGGAGATGAAAGGGAGAAGATGGAGAAGGAGGTGGCAGAAGGAGCCACTGAAGGAAAGTGATCAGGAAGAGGGGAGGGTGGGGCATAAGGAAGGAGGCAAACCTCTTAGCCAGGTTCCTCCTCTTCCTAAATGCCCCACTCCAGCCTTCCCATCTCCCCACGCACCCCACCCTGGCACCTGCTATGGACGTTGCCTTGTTCATCTCCCATGGTCACCGTCACTGCCCGGACCTTGCTGAGGTCAAAGTTCATGTCGTGCTGATGGTAGTCGGGGGTGACCCAGCCCACCCACACGCAGCTGGGCTCCTGACCAGCAAAGACCCTCACAGAGTAGTAGTACTGAGGACACAAAGAGGAGATGAGGGGGGTCAGTCTGGGGCATGGGTCACAGGGTCTCTGGGACTAGGACTTGGTTCCCCTGGATTCTCTTGACCCCCCTGAGGGTTTGACAGAACCCCCACCCCCCAATCTGAGGCCCCTGCAGCCATGTTTGCTTCTGTCTCTGCTGGGGAACCCTCAGGGTATTTTGTGAAACTGCCTTGTTTGGGTCACTCCCCAAGTGACAGCACCATGATCAGCAACAACACTTTCTGTTTCAGGGTCCCTGTCACACAGGGAGCCACCGCAATCTCACAGGCACCTGTCAGCCGGACACAGCTCTTATCCCCAACTGACTGATTAGGAGCTCTCCCGCACAAGCGGTACCTTGGTGGCCCACAATCCCAACAACCATACTGTGTGTCTCACAAAACATTCCACACTTTTGGAAGCTCAAAACCAGGCTGGGATAATTGGAAAGCTGGAAGAGACAGCTTCCCAATTATATTAATATATGGGATAATATATTAATATGACGTTCATATTTGTGAACTGAATGTTGGGTCCCGGTCTACACTGGTCTACCCCCTGGAGTAGCAAGGTCCCTGGGGGTCACAACTGTTGCCTGCCAACTTTCCTGTGTTTCGTTACTCTTGGGCCATGGCTATTCTGGATCTAGTGTCTGAAGGATTAAGTCAGTGTGTGCTGCATTTTGTGGGTCTCCAGTGCATACTGGGGTGTCTCCAGGTATGGGCAGTGACTGGACATTTGGGGATACGGAAGTGCACATGTTCTCTGAGGGTCTCTGGGTTCACACCGTGGTGG
Source organism: Ochotona princeps (assembly GCF_030435755.1). Classification (NCBI taxonomy): domain Eukaryota; kingdom Metazoa; phylum Chordata; class Mammalia; order Lagomorpha; family Ochotonidae; genus Ochotona; species Ochotona princeps. Next base: position 49,271,570 of record NC_080847.1, on the reverse strand, counting down.
TGTTGAGGATGATCTCAGGGTCATCACGGTTGTCGGCAGGCACCACATCGTGAGGGAGCCGGGGCAGAGCAGGGGTGGCTGGGGGCTGGGTCATCATGGCGGCTTTCTTGGCCTTGAACAAGAACCTGGTGGTGGGAGGAGAGGCTGGCATGAGAATTTGCTCTGCAGTCCAATCCCTGGCCCTGCTCCCACCTCAACCTTCATAGCCCCCACAAGCATCCTAATGACATCTCACTTCTACTGCCCAAAGCCTTGCCTCTGGGGGGCTGGAATTCCCAGAGGGGCTGCTCATGGGTGCTGGGTCAGCAACATATAAAGCACTCTCTGGGAATATGGGGGTCCCCTTTGGGACATACAGTGATTCCTGTAAATGAGCATCTCTCATGTGTGTTTCCAAATGAGTGCTAAATGTAGTTGGGAGAGGACTGCTCTCCATGGTATGGCATTGTCCAGTATACTGCAAAGCATGCAGAACCCCTAGATCCCCAAAATGTTGTATCACTTCCAGACACCCGCTAAGACACATAAGCTTCACATCTCATGGAAAACCATTGCTGGAAACATGGGAGAAGATTCAGTTTCAATTCAGTGCATGCTGATGCTCTGCCCTGAAGTTAATCCTTTGGTAGAGCATTCCAGGCAAGGCCCAAGGACAGTAGAGCTCTCCACAGGGTAACAGGGCTGCCCCAATTTTATATCCTCAGTAGAACTGAAGCATCCCACAGAGTCACTGGGGAATGTGATAGGATCCCTCAGCCTTCAGTCTCCACTTTGGAGTACAACGGGGGTCCCTCAGATCACCTAATTGAGTAACAGCCCCCAGCTTCCCCTGGCTCACCCTCTCTTCTTGTTCTTCTCAGTTGTGGCATCCTTTTCATTCTCCGCCCTCACAGACTGGGCCTCCACCCCAGGCTGCGGGGTGCCTCCGGCTGTCCCCTCCTTGGCAGTTCCCTCCTTGCCTCCGTCAGCCTCGCCCCAACCTCCGGCTGAGCGGCGCAGGTTTTCATAATCTGGGTCTGGTTCTGCTGCGCGGGCCTCATCCTCTGCTGGTGGCTGCAGGCCAGGAGGAGCCAGAGGTGTGGCCCCCGCGGTGCACCGGAAGTGCTGGTGGAACTGGACTGGGAGACTCAAGCGGAGGAACAACATCTCCACAAGGCTGTTCTGGGAGCCCCAAGTGCGGTGGGCCAGGCGTAGGCAGGGGGGTGTGTCCACAGTGCCATCCATGCGTGCCACCTGCGGGCAAAAGGAGAGGACCGAGCCTGCAGGTGGGTCACTGGTCCCCACCCTGGTTACACATCGAGCCACCCTTGGGCCTTAGAGCTCCTGTGTGACAATTACTCAGACACCTTTCCTTTGCTAGCATGAAGTTCTGGGCAGCCCAGGTTTTGCTCTCAGTCCTCAGCCACCACCACCACCTGCCACACACTGGAATCACTCCAGGAAACCTACAAAACCTATCTATACACAGGACTCACTTCACACCAAACCATCCATCCATCCATGCCACAGCTCCATCCACCCATCCACTCATCCATCCATCCTTCCATCCATCCTCCCACCCAACCAACCATCCACCCATCCATCTGCGCCTCAACTAGTGCTCCCATTCATCCATGCACGCATCTGTTCATCCTCCATCTACTCATCCATCCACTCACCTGTCCATCTGTACATCCATCTACTCATCTTTCCTTCCATCCATCCATCCTTCCTTCCATCCATCCATCCATCCATCCTTCCACCCACCCTCCCATTCATCTGTCCATCTACTCATCTTCCATTTCATTCATCCATTCACTCACCCCCTATCCATCCATGTACCCATTTATTTACTCACCCATCCAACTATCATCCACCCATCCCACAGAGGTTGACTGGGCACCTATGTGGCACCTGTGAAGTGGGCATTGTCCTAGTGAACAGACAAAGGTTCAGCCTTGGACTTCCATGGGAGAGCAGCCCAGAAGGATTGGTGCTTGCTAATCTTATTGGCTGTGGACAGTAACACTCAGAAGACTGCAAATACTGTAAGCACAGTGTATAACAGGCTTTCACAAAGTAGACAAATTAGCTTTGCCTATTCTCCAGCTTCCTGTGAATGGACTCCTACAGCACATGCTCTCTTGGGTCTAGCTTACTTCACCAAACTGCAAGTCTGTGAGATGCATCCCCTGGCTGCCTGTATTTTGATCCAACCATTCATGATATGATAGCACCTGTTCCCTGAGCTGGAAACCTCTTCTGGCAATATTTGTGGTGAGGAGCCTCACACTGACTCTACCATCCTGTTCTACCTCCACCACTTCTCTGGGGTTTCTTCTTGCCCCTGCCTGAAACTCACTGTCAACACAGACCTTTCCAAAACTCACACCTAAGCAGGGCCTTCCCCTCCTTAAGACTCTTTCAATTTTACTTGGCCTTAAAATATCTCCCCACAATCACTTTTTAATGACATAGAGAAAAACACTAACTTTACAGGGAAGAAAGCCAGCCTACAGAAGCTGCCTCCATCAAAGAGTCCCAATCAGGACAGTGTCCCTCAGTACCTTCCGCAGAGCAGTTCCAGGCCCACTGCCACCCACCAAGCACACCAAAATCTGCAGATGCTCAGGACCCTTTTATAAAAAGACATAGAATGGGCATATAACCTGTGCACATCTCCAGGTTACTTACAACAATTAACACAACAAAAATCCTCTGCAAATAGTTGCTGTATTCATAGTGTTCAGGGAATAGTGACAAGAAGAAAAAATAGCTTATATGTGTTCAGTACAAAGTCAGTTTTCCCCAAAACATTTCTGGGTAAAGTTGGTTGAGTCCAACTTGCCTAAACCTACATGATGCCCCCAGCAGGACACAGGCTGACTGCTGTGAAATCCCTGCTCCATACACATACACATAGGACTCTGCAGACAAAGCCCCCTTAGGGACCCTAACATCACAGAGTCAGTGTCACAAAAGATGCATACTTCAGGGACATTATACCTGCAGGCTTGAAGAGTGAGTGACTAGGTGATACCACTTTCAACTGGAGATTGGATTCTGGCCCAGATAAAAGGGGTCATTGATATGTCTTGCCAGTTACACCCTAAAAGTTAGCCCTAGGAACTCATTATTCTGACAACTGGCAAAAATGGAATATGACCTGTGGCTAAGGAGTAGTCATCAATATTTAATTTGGACCTAAATATTTTACAATTATCTCAGAGGCTAGCCTGGTTCCAAATCAAAGCACACTGAGGGTGTGGGGGTAAAAGTCACAGTGTCTCCAGTAGTTTCCAATAAATTTGGACAGAGGAAGTGTATGCCTTCTCACCAACAATGCTACCCGTGGGAACTGTCCTGTGCCCAAGATCACAGCACAGGTGAGAGGCCATCCCCAAATCTGATTCTAACATGCTGGCTGAAGCACAGCCATGGGGAGTTCAAGTCCTTCCCAGGCTGAAAACAAGATGATCCAGTTGGATATTTATGGTCAGAGTCTAACCCTGAGGTTAAGCTTGGAAAAGCAAAGATATTGAAGTCCAAAAATTCAGATGACTGTATTGATGAAGAGCCACTAAAAAAGAAAAATTAGAGCAGAAAAAAAAAAAAAACCCACAGAGATAGTATCCAGGAAAGAATATGCTAGAATGTGCTCAGGATCTATATTTCTTTAAATCTAATTCTAGGATTATGCAGCTATTAGGACTAGAAATTTGCTTTGGGTTTATTTCACCCAGTTTCTCACCCATCTCCCTTCCTCCATGGCATTGGTGAGGCATGTGGAGCTCAGAAACGCGGTTTGCCCATGTTAGAACTTACAAGTTATGCTCAGGAGCCCACATCCGCACCTGCCTGATATGTGGACCAACACGGAAGGTTAAGCAGAAACCCAGGGAAGAGAAAGGACAGAATACAGGGGCACATAAAAAAGTGAACTTGGGCCTCACCTCATAGTGGGGGTGCTCAGGGGGCACAGGCTCAAACTGAGGAAGGCTTTTGCTGAACCATGTGGTGACTGGGCGCTGCATGTTGATGGCGAATGGCTCAAAGCCTTCCTGCAGGCCGCAGATGGCAAAGAAGCGCAGAGAGCTCACATCCTGGCCCAGGTTCAGGTGACCCACTTGTCCGGGTCCCAAGCTACAGACGGGCAGGAAGCCTGATGGGAGAGAAGGGGTGGGCAGCGGTTAGGGTGGTCGGGCAAGACAGGGGCAGCCAAGGACAGAAGGCACTGTGGAAGGCATGGGAGAGTGAGGGGCACAAGGTTAGTGCAGGGTTGGGGCAGATGCAGAGAAACCAGGAAGGGCACAGAGGAGTCTCAACCATACCGTCTCCAATCTCAATCTCACGGAAGGCAGTTTCGGAGCCTGAGTCAGACATGAGGACCTCGCCATTGAGGGTGAAGATAATGGTGTTCTCAGTGAGGTCGATCATGCAGCCAACAACATCACCTGACTGCCAGGGACGCCCAAATGGTTCACTGCCCAGGTGCCAGCGCTGGCCCTATAGGGAGGCCCAGAGATGTGGTGTGGGGAGAGACAAGCAAAGAAATGGAGAGACACAGAAGCAAGGAGAGGGGTGCTTAAAGACACAATGCAGGATGTCCGGATCAGGGCAAGGAGGACAAAAGAGGAGTCACCTGCAGAGTCTGCTCCCCAAGCTACAGGCACGGCCCTTGGACCTCCCTCCCCACTGCTCTCTGTGTCTCATCCATTCCATCTGGGTTCTCTACTGTTGCCATGGCTGGAGTGACGCAGACCACCAGAGTGTGTGTGGGGAGTGGGCCCATGCCCCAAGGAGAGTTTCCTAGGGAGATGAACTTGTCACTGTCCCCTGTAAACATTCAGAATTGATGGGAGGACAATGATCTGGGTGGATGAATAGTTGAATATATGGTTCGGTAGAAGAATGGATGGCAAACTGAGAGTACATTGGTTGAAGGAAGAAAAGAAAAAAGTATAAATATATGCATGGATGGATGGATGAATGGATGAGTGTGTGAATGTGTGGGTGCATGAGTGGATGGATGGATGGATGGATGGATGAGTGAACAGGTAGATGGGTGAGTAGGTGGGTGGGTGGATGAGTATATACATGTATGGGTGAATGGGCAAATGTGTGGACAGATCAAGGGAGGAATGGATGGACGACTGGGATAGTAGATACAGGGATGATAGAGTGAGGTCCAGCGCCTGGCAGAGTGGAATCCAAGGAGGTACCCACGCGGTGCCCGTTGAAGACATAGGCCAGCTCATCAGCTCCCAGCTCCACGTCAGGCCGCAGCTCAGGCCTGGCCCAGCCCACTCGCATCTCGCCCGTGGTGACAGCCTCGAACTCAAAGTACCAGCGGCCACTCTGTACCGCGTAGGATTTCTCTGCCCGGAAGATGCGCACCCGATCCCATCGAGACTGGTTCTCCACCTGACCTACAAATGAAACTGGCAGGGTCAGAGAGACTGGCCAGGAAGTGAGAACCAAAACATCAACAGGTTAGCAGGAGAGATCGAGAAGGCAAGGGCCTTAGTGTTGGGGGATGGGGAACAGGAGACGGCTTCTTGGGGTTAGAGGAGAATTGGGAGCCTCAGGCCAGTTAGAGGGATTAAAGTCTATGTCTAGAATCAAAGGTTCAGAGCAGGATCATAGGGGTCAGAATCAGGGTCAGGGAGGGGTAGAAATTGGGACTGAAGCCAAAGGTTGAGGAATTAAGAGTTGGGGACCATGGACAAAGTTACGTGTTACAGCTGGGACTGAAAGTCAAGGAAGGGTTAGATGTCAGGCTTAGGGTTGGGGCTAGAGGTCTCTGTTCCCTTGGTCAGGTGGCTTCATTTTACAGCTATGGTCCAGAGGTCAGGGGTAAGATGGGCCAGGGTGGGGCAGCGCTCACTGGGCTCCTGGTCAGGCGGCTCGATGTTGTAGCCATAGCCCAGCAGGGTGCGCACAGCCTGGCAGAGGCTGTCCCGGTTGCTGCGTTTGGTGGCCTCATCTAGCAGGCGGTAGGGCACAAGACGGGGGTTCCGGCGAGCTGGGATGTCCTGCACCGCGCTGTAGCTCCAGCCTTGAGCCACACGGTCTCGTGCCCACACATTGTGCCCGTTCTCTGCTAGCCGGTCCACCAGCGTGGTCTGGGCAGGCGTCAACCGCACATGGCTCAGGTCCAGCGGGGCTGGCTTGTATCCATTGCTCATCATGTACCTGTTGGAGTGGTGGGGGAGGCAGGGAATCTGTTGGGTAAGACTCTCACCTCTGCTTCTGGACTCTGTGCTAGGAGGCCCCTGACCTATGATCTTTGTCCTGAGCTTTCTCTGATACCACAGCTTAAGATCTCTGACCCCTGCCCGCAGGATCCTGTGACCCTATCGAGGGTTTTGGCTCCACTGACCTCTGGTCTCTGTGTCTTCTTCAGTTTGACTTTGGGAACCTTACATTTGACCTTGAGACTCTGATCTTTCACTTTTAGCTTTGAAATGCAGACCCTGAACCTCCTGGATTTGAGTGTCTGACCTCTGACCTCAGGACCTGTATAATTCCAGGTTCTTTCACTTAGAACTCCAGCCTACAGATTCTTGCCTTTTCCCCTGGGTCCCTTGCTCTAACCTATACCTGTTGCCTCTGCTTTCTCAGGGCCAACCTTCCCCCTGAATTCTATACTTTGCTCTGTCTTTCTTTGGAACCCCAAAACTCACCTCTGACCCCAGAACTCTGAAGCTTTACCCTACGGCCCTCACCTTAGGGCTCTGGCCCCTACGTCCCAGACCACGGCCTCCCCATAAAACCCCATGGCACCCCCAGATCCCCCTCCCCCCATTCCTGACGGCACACTCACGTCTTGGGGAGCTTTGTCTTCCTCAAGTTGTCCTCTGCTTTCTCATCGGCCATGCCCACGTGGCAGCCCAGCGCCAGCAAGGTCCTAGGGGTCCGGGGACACAGTCATTCCCACGGAGCACTGCTGTCTGTCCCTGGACCTCTCACTAGCTCCCCCTGCCTGGGCATCCCTGTCACCGGCTCACTCCGCCTCCTTTAGGTCTGTCTATGCGTTTGTTTCTGCATCTCTAACTCCATTTCTCGCAGCCTGCAGCTCTCTCCACACCAGCCTTTCTCATATCAACATCTCCCTCTCCTCTATCCGTTTCTTTCACTCCCTGTCTGTGTGTCTCCCTCACTCTCAGGCTCACTCCCCCGTCACCCCACAGTGAACCCAGCCTCCGCTCCCTCACTTGAGTGTCTCGCCCGACATCTGCAAGTTGTAATTCCTCTCGGGCTCTGGGAGGCTGTGGAAATCCACGAGACACGGGTGCAGCCTCTTGTTGTCATCCCGAACCTGCAGAAACCCAATGGTCAACTCCTGGACCACTGTGACCCTTGACCTCCAACCCTGGCTCCCCAAGGTCCCTCCCACCCACGAGCGCCCTCACTCTTGCCTCTCCCTCCCGCTGCTGGGAGCAGCTTACCGGGCCATAGGTCCAGCCTTGCTCGATGCGCGTCAGAGCCCACAGCTCATGGATGTTCTCTGCCAGCTTCTCACGGATGCGCTCCAGGTGGGGAGGCAGGACAATCTGGGGGCAGGAGACAGTCCTGAGTCCCTGAGCGTGTCCACCATGACTCCTTAGCCGGAACATGAACGAAGACTGGAGAGGACGCCCCAGAGCCCCTACCCTGACATTCCATGGCCCTGCTCCCTGCCCCTCCTCTTAGCTCCAGAGTTGCTGCCCAGGTGAACAGGGAGTTGGATCATCAGAATCCAAGTGTCCCTTGGGGAGGGGTCTGTCTCCCTGTGGCCTGGGGCTGCCCTGGCCTCTGCATAGTGCAGACACAGAGCGGCAGGTCAGGAACCACCTGATGGATGGGTGAACGAGCCTCTTTCTCCTCACGAGCATCTTGACGATGCTTGGCTCATCCTACTTGCCTCAGAAGGCTTCTGCGAAATCACTTTTGTGAACTAATCAAAACTATACAGATTGGACATCCCTAATCCAAAATGGAGAAATCGAAAATGTTTCCAAATCGGAAGCTTTCGGAGTGCTGACATAATAACAGCAGTGGGGAATCCCAATCGCCCAGCCTTACACGGATCATGGTGAAACACAGGCACACCAGGCCTGGAGTTGTGCTATCGTACGTTGAGTATGCAGCTTATGACACTGTTATCCCATGTGAGCACCAGTTCAAGCACCAGCTACCCCACTTCTATTTTTTTAAAGATTTATTTGTTTTGGGCCCGGCGGCGTGGCCTAGCAGCTAAAGTCCTCACCTTGAACGCCCCGGGATCCCATATGGGCGCCGGCTCTAATCCCGGCAGCTCCACTTCCCATCCAGCTCCCTGCTTGTGGCCTGGGAAAGCAGTCGAGGATGGCCCAAAGCCTTGGGACCCTGCACCCGTGTGGGAGACCCAGAAGAGGTTCCTGGTTCCCGGCTTTGGATCAGTGCGCACCGGCCATTGCGGCTCACTTGGGGAGTGAGTCGTCTGGTGGAAGATCTTCCTCTCTGTCTCTCCTCCTCCTCTCTGTATATCTGACTTTGTAATAAAAATAAATAAATCTTAAAAAATTATTTGTTTTTATTGTAAAGTCAGATATACAGAGAGAAGGAGGAGAGACAGAGAGGAAGATCTTCCGTTGATTCACTCCCCAAGTGGCCACAAAGGCCAGAGCTGAGCTGATCGGAAGCCAGGAGCCTCCTCCAGGTCTCCACATGGGTGTAGGGTCCCAAGGCTTTGGGCCATCCTTGACTGCTTTCCTAGGCCACAAGCAGGGAACTGGATGGGAAGAAGGACCAGCAGGACACAAACGTGCCCATATAGAATCCCAGTGCGTGTAAAGTGAGGACTTTAGCTGCTAGGCTACTGCACCAGGCCCAGCTGCCCCACTTCTAATGCAGTTCCCTGCTACTGCTCCTGGGAAGGCAACAGAATATGGCCCGGGCCTGGCGGTGTGGTCTAGTGGCTAAAGTCCTCGCCTTGAACACCCCAGGATCCCATATGGGCGCCGGTTCTAATCCTGGCAGCTCCACTTCCCATCCAGCTCCCTGATTGTGGCCTGGGAAAGCCCAAAGCTTTGGGACCCTGCACCCGTGTGGGAGACCTGGAAAGAAGTTCCTGGTTCCCGGCTTCAGACTGGCGCAGCACCAGCCATTGTGCTCACTTGGGGAGTGAATCATCAGACAGAAGATCTTCCTCTCTGTCTCTCTTTCTGTATATCTGACTTTGTAATAAAAATAAATAAATCTTAAAAAAAAAAAAGAAAGAAAATGGCCCACACACATAGACCCCTGCCACCCATGTGGGAGACGAGGGTGGAGTTCTGGGCTCCCAGTTTTGGCCTAATCCAGTATTGGTCATTGTAGCTAATTTGGGAATAAACCAGCTGGCTCTCTGGCTCTCTGGCTCTCCTACTTCTGTAACTCTGCCTTTCAAATAAACAAATAAATCTCAAAAAAAAATTATATAGGGGCTGGGGCTGGTACTGTGGTGTAGCATGCTAAACCACTGCCCTGGGGATGCTGGAATGCCATAGAGGCACTGGTTCAAGTCCCTGCTGCTCCACTTCTCCAACTCCATGCTAATGCACCTAGGAAAACATCAAAAGATGGCACACGTCCTTTGGCTACTGCAACCATGTGGGAAGTCCCGGATGGAGCTCCTGGCTCCTGGTTTCAGGCTGTCCTGGCTCCTGATGATGTGACCATTTGGGGAGTAAGTCAATGATAGAAGATTCTCTCTCTAACTCTGCCTCCCAAATAAATAATTCTTTTATAATTGTTTATTTATTTTTATTGGAAAGTCAGATTTACAGAGAGGAAAGACAGAAAGAAAGATCTTCCACCCATTGATTCACTCCCCAAGTGACCACTTCAGCCAGAGCTGAGTTTGGGTTGGGATAGGCAGAGTGGGAGAGGCCCAGCCTGGCAGCGATGCCCAATAAGAGATGCCCAGGTGGAACCACAGGCTTTGAAATCAAACCACCTGAGCAGCTTGCACAGGTTGCGTCACCTCTCTGGGCCTTGCCTGTCTTGACTGAGGTGCAGCCGACAACAACCCTTTCTGTAAGTCACTGCAGGGAAAGCTCCTGAGACTGACTTGAGAGAGTCCTGTACCTGCTCTGTGCCTCGGTTTCCCCTTTTGACAAACATCGAAGTTCCCAGGCTCCAGCTCAGCTCCCACCTGTTTGACTCCTATGAGAGCTTGCATCACTAAGTGAGCATTCAGTACCTGGACAGTGTCCACAGGGCAGGGCACAAAGTCAGTGTGCGAGAGGCAGCGACTGGGGCCCACCAGGTGGGGGCCCCGGGGCCCTTCCCGCCGGTACTCCTTGATGGGTTCCAGATGGAGTCGCTCTCGAGGGAGCACAGCCTCGTGGCATGGGGCATAGCCGGGTGGGGGGAGGAACTTGAATTCACCGTGGCGGCCACCGAGAAGGAACCGCACCCTGGAAGAGGGAAATAAAAAAAGGTGGTGGCGGAGGGGGCATCAGAAGGATAGGAGATGCGATCGGTGGGGATGGGACCCAAGGCTGGGGAGGCCTGAGTTTGCCTGCATTTATCCCTAAATGCGCCTAACTGAACATTCAGGGACCTTGGGGCCCCTGGGAGAGGACTGGGCCTCCTGCACTGGCATCGGGAGATGCTGACATCATGGAGAGGTGATTAGAAAAGCAGGGTCATTGGCAGAGTCTGAGGTCACGAGTAGTGGAGGGGTTGGTCAGAAGAGGACCCAAGGTCATTAGGTCATGGTCAAATTCTGGCCTCCTTGAGCGAGTCTAAGGTCATCAGGTCCTGAAAGGGTCTTGGGCCATGGAGGCATCAGCAGGCGATCCTGTGGTCATTATAAAGTCATTGTGAAATTCTGGGGTCACGTGAAAGTCACTGGAAGGATATGGGGCTGAGAAGAATCCTTAGGGAGAGCTGTGCCCCAGCCTCTAGGAGGTGGTGCAGTGACCAAGGACACAGCCTGGGGTCAGTCACAGGCCTCGGGGCCAACAGAGGGGCAGGGGCAAGCCCTCACTTGACACCAGCAGAGAAGCTGACGACCGGAAAGAAGAGCCCGTCGAGGTTGAAGGCCTCAAAGACACCTTGCACGGGGCAGCCATTGATGCGGAAGGAGATGGATGGGACACTGAGGTCCAGGCAGCAGCTGACCACATCCTCGGGGGCCAGCAGGTGCTGCCCAGGAGAAGTCACTGGACGTGCCACATGTCCTGCACCAGGGAAACCAGGGAAGGGCCACAGGTCAGAGAGCTCACCGAATCAACAATCTCAAAGCCCAGGGGCAGCTGTTGTAGGATCTCACAGGGATCGGCCCTGCAAACCCAGGGAGTGTCCTGACACCCCATAATCAGGAGCAGATATCAGGGGTCCCCTGAGGTGAGGACCCTGAGAGCTATGGGGTCAGCTCACAGAGTTAGAACTGTGGAGCCTGTGGGGTCAGCAGTCATAGATCACAGATCACTGTGACCTGGGAAATCTGGTATCTCCAGGGTCAGAGGTTATGAGAACATAGGTCAGGACTAGAATTCTAGAAATTCCAGAGTAAGGTCTTGGGAAATACAGAGTAGAGGTCAAAAGTTAGTCTCTCCTGGGTGTGTGCTGGGCAGGGGTGGGGGGGGGAGGGCATTCCAAGAACCCAGGGGGAGGGGGAGTGAGGATCCCCAGGAGGGGTCCCAGTACCTGTCCAGAGGTGCAGCCCGTCAAAGCCGTAGGAGTAGAGGTCATCACCGACCCCGTTGCCGCCCCAGCCCTCGCCACCGCCAGGGTAGGGACTGTAGCCCTCCGTGAGGGCCCAGCCCACCCGCAGGTGCGTCGGCTGTGCTGTGAGAAAGGGAGTCACCTCGTCCACCATCACCTCAAAGTACCATTTGCCATACTGCGTGGAGCCCTCGGCTCGGCCCACAAAGATGTTGGGGCGGATGCTGCGGAAGAAACAGCATAGGAGATGGGTGAGGCGGGGATGGAGAAGAGGGAGAGACAGAAAGACACCGAAAGACAGGGAGAAAGCAGGAAGCAGATTTCAATGGAAACAGGCAAAGACAGAAAGAGAAGATACACACGAAGCTGAAACAGAGCCCAGCAGGACAAGAGCGGGAGCTGGGACCGAGGTGGACAGCTATGAGTGGCAGGTGCACATCCTGGGGCTGGAGCAGCAGGAGGGAACAGCCCCTGTGCCCAGCAGCCCTGAGGCTGGGACAGACCTGGTGACATAGTTGATGAGGTTGGTCTGCAGCAGAAGCTCACGGCCCGGGAGCAGATTCTCAGTGATGAGATCTTGGTTGGAGCGCACAGCCACACCATTGCACACACACAGGGAGCACAGCACATCCAGAACCTAAGCGTCAAAATCAGAGGTCAAAGAGCATGAGGGCACCAGGGCAGGGGCCTGTGGGAGGACCAGGCAGGGAAGCCTGGAAAGGTAAGGATGGTGCGACAGGATAGGACCGGAAGGTCTTCACTCATAGGAAGCAGTGAATGAGCAAAGTCAGAGACCCAGAGAAAGGTCAAGGGTCAGAGGAGGTCAGATAGGAGGCTGGGGATCATAAGGGTTGGGATAAGGGAGACTGGAGTAGTGAGGTGAAAGGTCAGAGGGCAGAGTGAAAGGGTCACTGAGAGACACAGAAGAGATAGATGAGCAGGGTCTGCACACTCGCAGTGTCGGGGGTCTGCGGATAATGCACATGGGTGAGGTGGGTAGAACAAGAACTACTGCAGACTACAAAACATCTGCTACGCAGTCCACCTAAACGTCATAAAATTGGACACTTTTTTAAAGATTTTTTTTTTTAATTGGAAAGTCAGATCTACAGAGAGAATGAGAGACAGAGAAAAAGGCCTTCTGTCCACTGGTTCTCTCCCCCAAGCGGCCACAACATCTGGAGCTGAGCTGATCCAACGCCAGGAACCAGGAGCTTCTTCTGGGTCTCCCACACAGGTTCAGGGTATCAAGGCTTCAGGCCATCCTCTTCCACCCTCCCAGGCCACAGGCAGGGAGCTGGATGGGAAGCAGAGCAGTCGGGACACAAACCAGCATCCATATGGGATCCCAGAGCATTCAAGGCAAGTACTTTAGCCTTAGTCTACTATGCTGGACCCAAAATTTGAAAATTTTAAAAAATATTTCTGGGGCCAGGCCCAGGGCAGTAGCCTAGTGGCTAAAGTTGCAGCTGTTCCACTTCTGATCCAGTTCCCTGTGAATGTGCTTGAGAAACTGGTAGAAGATGGACCAGGTGTCTGGGCCCCTGTACCCATGTGGGAGACCTGGAAGAAGCTCCTGGCTTCAGAGTTTGACGCCACCCAGCATCAGCTGTTGAGGCCAATTGGGGAGTGGACCAATGAATGGAAAATCTCTTTATCTCACCCTGTCTTGTTGCAGATCTGCCTTTCAAATAAATAAATCAATATTAAAAAAAAAAAAAAAAAACTTCAGAGGTCTAACAACACATCTGAGGCCCAGAAGCAATATCTAAGGGCCATGAATTTGAGTCCCTCCTGCTGAAACAAAAGTTTATGGGAGTGGAGTTCAAATTGGAGTAGGGAGTAGAGGGAGTAAGTGGAGTTCTAGGAAGAGTTCGAGGTTCAGAGGTCAGGGGCCAGGGGTCAGGGGCTGACCTTGTGGTTTCTCCCGTGCTTGTCCAGCAGGGAGATGATGGACTTGATGTGGTTCTCCTGGATGATGTTCAGCACCTCGGGGCTCTCAATCAGGACACAGTACAGCACTTCCAGGATGCCTGCCCAGGCCCACAGGGACAGATGTCGTGATCCGGGCCCTCCCCTCCTCCAGGGCCCCGCCCCAGCACCCATGGCTTCTCCTACCAGACGAGGCCTCCAGTCGGTCCAGCTTGCTGACCACCCAGTCCAAGTTGGTGGAGAAGAGGGCACAGTTGGCACGGTTGCCACGGATCAGAGAGGCTAAGCAAGGCAGAAGAGTCAGGTCAGTGGCCCCTGGGGATCCAGGGCTGAGACCAGAGGTTCAGGGTCCGGGCCCCTTACCCAGGAGCTCGTAGAGTAGGTTAACAATCTCCTTCCAGGACTCAGCCGCCTCTTCCCCTGCATACTCGGCAAAGTGGGCAGCAGTTGTGTAGACATTCAGGCGGTCAATGCAGTTGAGGACTAGGGTGAGCATGCCCTGGATGGAGGAAACGAGAGCCGCAGTGAATGCCCCAGAACATTCTTGCTGTGTCTCTCTTAGACACACTCACTTGCCTTCAACCTCTTCGTGACTATGGCTGTGCCCCCTCATCTGAACCAGTCCCATCACCCATTAGCCTCATGGCCTCTGCCAGTCCCATGGCCTATTCTCCTCCCCAGCTATCCATAAGTGTCCCTGTTCTCTTTGCCTCCATACCCCAAATAATCCAACCTTCTTAAGACCCAGCTTCCTTCCGCCTCCGGAAGTTCCCTTTCCACCCACTGCCTCCTCAGCATCCCACTCCTGGTCCTAAAGGACCCAACATCAGGGAGCTGTTTTTGCTTTCTCTTTCTTTTTTCCAACATTCTCATCTTTTTGTCTTTTATTGTGACACAGAGAGAAATGAAAATAAACATGCAGTCAGTTCTCCTTATTCTTGGTAGGTATGTGCTGACCATCACCACAAATGCAGAATTAGCCAGTACCGGACCATTACTGACAGGAAACACAGGGACCCAAGGCAGTCTCTGGTCCCCACATTTCCATCAACCAACCACAACATAACCTTATTTTCTGTGTGTTTCATTTTAAAAACACTTCATGTCAAAACCATGGCCAACAGCACTGTGCCCACACCCGAATAAAGCTTTTCTAACACACAGTATCTCAGTGAAGTGCATCACAGCCATACCCAGCATTTAGGCAGAACACTAAGTAGCCGTTTTATTTATTTATTCATTTATTTTTAAAGATTTTATTAATTTTTATTAGAAAGTCAGATTTACAGCGAGGAGGAGAGACAGAGGGAAAGATCCTCCGTCCACTGGTTCACTCCCCAAGCGGCCTCAACGGCTGGAGCTGAGCTGATCTGGAGCCAGGAGCTTCTTCCAGATCTCCCATGTGGACCATCTCCCACTGCTTTCCCGGGCTACAAGCAGGGGGCTAAAAGGGAAGTGGAGCAGCCAGGATATGAACCAGTGCTCATATGAAGTCCCAGTGGATGTAAGGTGAGGACATAGTTACCAGGCTACCACGCCTGGTCCTAAGGAGCCATTTTAAACAGTGACACTGAGGCAGGGATTTGGCACCACGGACAAGATGCCAAATGGAATGCTCACATCCCATCTCAGAGTGCTTGGGTTCAAGTCTTGGCTCTGCTTCCAATTGCAGCTTCTTGTTACTGCACAGCCTGTGAGGCAGCTGGCAATGGGTGGCTCAAGTGGCTGGATCCATGGTACCCAAGTAGGGGACCCAGAATAAGTTCTGGGCTGCCAGCTCTGTTCTGGCCCAGCATCTAGGAAGTGAACCAGTAAATAAGATTGATCTCTCTCTCTCTCTCTCTTTCTCCCTCCCTTTCTAAAACAAAACAAAACAAAACAAACAAACAAACAAAAAAAAAACAGTGGGGGCCAACGCTGTGGCATAGTAGGCTAAGCCTATGTCTTGGTGCCGGCATCCCATAGGGTGCTGGTTCGTGTCCTGGCTGCTCCACTGCTGATCTAGTTCCCTGTTCATGTGCCTGGAACATCAACAGAAGATGGTCCAAGTCCTTGGGACCCAACACCTATGGGAGAGACCAGGAAGACACTCCTGGCTCCTGGATTGTCTCCATTCCAGCTGTTATAGCCATTTGGGCAGTGAATCAGAAGATGCCTTTCAAATAAAAGTAAATAAATCTTTAGAAGAAAGAAACAATCAAAACAAAAACTACAAAGATGCAAAGGAAAAACCCACAGGCACTAAATACACTGCAAAAGGAGCCCTGTGAACAGAATGTGAGCTGAAACAGAAGGCAGGGCCCCGCCTCACTGGAGCTCCGCTGGGACCACGCGCAGCCCAAGGCTCAAATTTTCTGCCTCCTGCGCATGTCCACAAATGACCACAACATGCTGGGAGTATCAATTTCAGGGCTGCAAGCAAATTGTAGAAGTAGGCAAGTTTGCAAATCCAGAACCCTTGAGTAACAAGGATCAAATTCAATGGGGGTTTGTGCTTTGAGAGCGCTGAAGGAAGAGATTGAAGTGTTCTCAGCCCAGAGTGAGTGGCAGGGGCTGAGAGGCGTCACAGGAGGGGCCTGGACAAAGGTAACAAGCATCAAATCAAGTAATGTAGGTAGGTTTAACCATGACCCAGACCAAGGACACACTCCCCCAGCCCCCACCATCACACAGCCCTCCCTACCAGCGATGCCCATGGCCTCCAAGGTTGATGGAAAGCTCTTCTTTGCTTTTCTGTTTTTACCATCTGAGTGGGCATAAACAGTGTAGCCGTGTTCTGCTTGTTTTTGAACTTAAGATATACCATCCCAAGTCTTTCGTAGGTGGATTCTTTTGCTGCGTATTATGTGTTAAGATTCAAGTACATTGTGCCTGCCTGCTTTCATTTTCTGTTCCACTGCCAAACAGCATTGTGTCTCATGCACAAGCCATGTGACCGATTCAGTTGTTGGGGGGTGGCAGGGCTGTTTCCAGCTGCAGGCGACTACCAACAGTGCTGCTGTGTGCAATGCCTTATCTACCTCCTGGCCCAGGTCACTCGGAAGAGCAGTCGTGGGCCCTGGGAGAGTGCACACTCCAGTTGGAATGAAACAAACAGCTTCAGCCTCTAACTGTGACCTGGAAAGATTGAACTTCATGGCCCAGCAGCGTGGCCTAGCGGTTAAAGTCCTTGCCTTGAATGCGCCGGGATCTCATAAGAACGCCGGTTCTAGTCCCGGCAGCTTCACTTCCCATCCAGCTTCCTGCTTGTGGCCTGGGAAAGCAGTCGAGGACGGCCCAATGCCTTGGGATCCTGCACCTGTGAGGGAGACCTGGAGGAATTTCCTGGCTCCTGGCTTTGGATCGGCACAGCTCAGTCCGCTGTGCTCACTTAGGTAGTGAATCATTGGACAGATCTTCCTCTCTGTATCTTCCCCTCTCTGTTTATCTGACTTTGTAATAAAAATAAATAAATCTTAAAAAAAAAAAGAAAGATTGAACCTCTAATTGCAAAACCCCAGAACTCCCCACCCCGGCTTGGGCTCCCATCACCATCCACTCTGCCGTTGATGGGTCTCCCCAGGCCATGTCAGCTTCACCTGAACAGAGGTTTTGTCTGCTTCTTTCACAGCTGGCATCCTCATGGAACAGATACCTGTCACCTGATCGCATCTCTCTGAGTTTCATGGCCCCATCTGTATCCCGGGGTTTTTGGAAGATGCCATGCAGGTAGAGCCCTTGACACGACGTTCAAGGTGTAAGTACCAAGTAACGACTCTGAAGACACCCGCCCCCTGCTGGCCCAGCGTTTCGCATACACCGCACTAATTCTTCTCAGTTCCATTCTTGGTCTTTCTCCCCCATCAGGGCAGGAGGCCCTGGAGAGGAGGAGGAAAGTTTGGGTGCCTTTGAACCCACAAGCTTCCCCAGCACGACCTGAAGGCATTGGACTCCGACCTTTGTCCAGGCCCCTCCAGTGACGCCTCTCAGCCCCTGCCACTCACTCTGGGCTGAGAACACTTCAATCTCTTCCTTCAGCGCTCTCAAAACACAAACCCCCAGTCCCGTACCCACCCTCCAATACCCACTCTAGTTGCGTTCTCCCCCATTCCGCAGCCCCGCCCCCACAGATACGGCTACCCCATTTCTTTCCTCCTTCCAACCCGAAGTCAGGCAATTTGGCTGTTTCTCCCGAACACCCTGCAAGTTTCCTGCAGGATCGCTTCTCGGCTTTTTGGCTGAGATCAAGTGCAATTTTCCTCCAGGTTCTGTGACCAGGCCCCGCCCCCTCGAGCAGAGCCCTGACGTCCTCCACAGACCCGCCCCCCCCAAGGTCCGCCCCACACGTTCACATTGGCCCAGCGCCTTACCTGCCCCGCCCTCGATCCCGCCCCTGCAGGCCCCGCCCACTCACGCAAAGTCCCGTTTTCCCTCCCTAGGCCCGCCCCCTCGGTTCACATTGGCCCAGCGAGGCCCGCCCCCTCAGTTCACATTGGCCCAACGCCTCGTCCGCCCCGCCCCCGCCCCACAGGCCCCGCCCTCCCTTGCCGGCCGCACCTCCTCCTGGAAGAGGCTCTGGCGGTTGCGCAGGCTCCGCAGCTTGCTCTGCTTTTCCTCGTGCTGCAACTCCTCCGAGGGCGGCTCGAAGTAGCCGATGAGGTCCTGCAGGCTCAGGATGACGGCCTCGATAGGCAGCGCAGAGCCAGCCGGTGGCCCCGAGCCCCGTGGCTTCCCGCTGAAGCTGTCCAGGCCCCTGCCAGGAGTGTTGAGGTGTCAGGCAGGGCCAGGCACCGACATCACCGCCGCAGAGCAGGAAAATGAGACGCAGGGAGGGAAAGGCCAAGCTTAGCCCAGGATCACGCGGCAGCCTAGGACAGAGCTGCGACTGCGATCGACCCCCAAGGAGGCACAGGGGGTCACAAAGAAGCGGGAGTCAGGGCTGGGGCGATCCAAAACCAGGGAGCTGGCGTTACTGGTCAGAAATACCTGGGGCACCAGCTAGGGCATAGCTAATTAAGCTGTGGTATGCATCGTTAGCATCCTACACGGACCAGTTCAAGACCTAGCCACTCCACTTCCTATCCAGCTCCCTGCTTATGGCCTGGGAAAGCAGAGGAGGACAGCCCAAGGACTTGGGCACCCTCATTTGGGAGATCCAGAAGCCACTCCTGGCTCCTGGCTTCAGAATGTTACAGCTTAGCCCATGTGTGGCCATACTGGAGAATAAACCAGTAGATGCAAGATCTCTCTCTCTTTCTCTCTCTCTCTCTAATTCTGCCTTAAATAAATAAGTCTTTGTTAAGAAATACAATTAAGGGGGGCCCAGCATGGCAGCCTATTGGCTAAAGTCCTTGCCTAGCGCTGGTTCTAATCCAGGCAGCCCCACTTCCCAGGCTTGTTGCCTGGGAAAGCAGTCGAGGACGGCCCAAAGCCTTGGGACCCTGCACCTGTGTGGGAGACCCAGAAGAGGCTCCGGGATCCTGGCTTCAGACTGGCTCAGCTCCAGCCATTGCAGCCACTTGGGGAGTGAATCATCAGATGGAAGATCTTTCTCTCTACCTCTCCTCCTCTCTGTATATCTGACTTTGTAATCAAAATAAATAAATCTTAAAAAAAAAAACATACAATCGGGGCTGGTGCTGTGGTGTAGCAGATAAAGCCACTGTCCACAGTGCCAGCACCCATATAAGCTCTGGTTTCACTCCTGGCTGCTCCACTTCTGACCCAGCTCCCTGATAATGTACCTCAGCAAGCACTTGAAGGGTGACCCAACTGTGTAGTTCATGACTTTGGCCTGACCCAACTCCAGCCATGGCCACCACGTGGGGAATGAGCCGGCAAGTCGAAGACCTCTGTCTCCCTTTCTCCTCGTCACTATACCTTCAAGTCAGTACATTTTTTTTTTTTAAATAAAACTGTAAGAATAGTAACTCTTAAAAAGAAATGTGAAGTCCACTCCCATGGTTGTGGAGCCCGAACTAGAGGTCAACAGCACAGAAGTGAGAATTGAGTTGTTAGGAGTGTGGACGGCAGAAGTCCCCACGGTCAGGGGCCTGAATGCAGGAACAGGGGCCCCAGGCTGGCAGGCAGCAGGTGCTCACTTGATGAACTGGTTGTAGAGGCCAGCCGTGCTGTGGATCATGCGGGCAGCCTGCGACTCCTCCTGCTGGCAGCGGCTCAGGGACAGCGCGTCGTCCATGTGGCCTTCCTGGTGCAACATGGCCTGGGAGTGGCAGCACAGAGGGTCAGTGGGGGCCGGGGTGGGGGACGCAGCCCCTCAGTGCCATGCCCCCAGACCTATGTCCACACTGCAGTCCTTCATTGGTCCCCATGGCACAGGAGCTCTGCCAGTCTCTTTCTATCCCTCCTCATCTGCCCCATCTTCCTTCTCCTCCTCCTAACCACCTGCCATCTCTCTCATCTCATTTTGCATCTCTCTCCTTCTTTGTCTCTCTCTGTGTCGTCCTTCTCCAGGTCAGACCTTCTCTGCTTATTTCTACTACTGACTTAACACCTCCCCACTTCCAGAAAGTTCTCACAGCATACCAAACCCATCATATCCCAGAGAGAATGCCTGGCCACCTTTCTACAAGGTGAGACCAGTGCGCTGCCGGCTTTCCCCTGACCTCGCCAGGACACTGTCCAACCTGGAGGCTGAAAATGCCATGCACCTGCTGATGACGGCTACACATTCATCTCTGGCTCAAGCCCTCACATATCCAACCACACAGCAGCTTGTGTATTCAACTGCAGGCTCCATTTTGTGCAATCAGGTGCCTGTCCAGGCTTCCCATGCACTCACTCAGCAGGACTTGACCGAGTGGCTCTACTGCAGCCATTCAGGATCAAAACCCTATCCTTCTGAGCTGACGCTTCAGTGTCCCCAAACCAATTAATAACAACACCTCCATGTCCCCAGTCACTCAGGGCAAAAACAGTGACATTCCTTCCCACCCCTCCAACTCCCCACAACACCAATCAGCTGGCAAACCCTGGTGACCGCACTCACAAAACATGGCCTTAAAACAGAATCTCTGCCCTCCCCTCCATCCACAGCCTCCGCCCTGTCCTGTCATCGGCATGTTGCAGCTGGACCAGCTGTCACCCTAATTCCTCCCTGGCCTCCCACATCAGCTCTCCCCTGCCTCCAGTCTGTTCCCCCTGGAACAGGACACCCTCCTGTCCTGCTCAGAACCCGCACATGTAGCCCTGTATCACTCAGGTAAGACCCAAGGCCACAGGGCCCTGCCCGATCTGCTCCCAACCCCTGCCTTCCTCGTCTCTCAGCACCAGCTCCTCATTCACCTTCTTCTTCAGCACGCCCAGCCGCAACGCCTTGGGGTCTGGGGCCGCGTAGGTAAGCCACAGGCCCGAGGCCACATGCTGCACAAAACACAGTGACTCCCCGTACTTGATCTCGGGGGGCCCCATGCCCTCCACATCTCGCTTGGGGGCTGTATCCAGCTTCTCCTGCAGGGGCAGAGGTCTGAGGTCAGAAGCCGAGGGAATTTCACTGAGAGATGGAAGGGTTGGGGGCTGGGGAGGGTCAGGATTCAGGGCCCCAGCTGAGTAAGGGCACCTAGAACCCCACTGACCTTGGAGATGCGGAAGCAGAAAGAGGTAGCCTTGGTGTGGGCCTTGCTGGCGTCGACAACCACCAGGCCCTGATCTTCAGTGAGCGCCAGGTACCGCCCAGTGGTCACATGTCGGATTCGCAGCGGCTGGCCCCAGCGCAGGTGGCTCCCACTCCAGCTGCGGAGGAGTGAGGGCAGTCAGACGATCCCCATGCCTCAAGGCCTCCCATGCACAGTCTTGCTCCAAGCCTCCTCAAGCCCCCTACTCTCTTCTCTCCCTCAGAGACCCCCACTCTCCCAAAACCACCATTCTTCTACCACCCTAGGGTCCCCAAACACCTTCCATTCTGAGAAGTTCTCTGAATTTTCCAATCTTTCTCAGACCTTCCTCCAAGATCCCTTCTCTTCTCCTAGCAGTGCCCCTCCCCCGCCAAACCTCCCCCCTCCTCAGCCCATCCCCCCGTGCACCTGATTCTCAGTGGCTCCAGTCTCCAGAGGGAGCGGGCATGTGTGCACACAGCTCCCCCCTCGTAATAGACAAGCCTGGGAAGACAGGGAAATGGGAGGGTGGGGAGTCAGGCTCTGCACTCCCCCATACACACACACACACACACACACACAGAGAACCTGGTCCCTGCCCCGCCACCACCCCCTGCAGGCCCCTCTTGTGCCAAGCCCAGACCTGCGCTGGTCATCACTGTCGGCAGCTGAAATAGTCAAGCATTCGTCCATATGTCCATGGAAGAGGCGGAGGACATGGCCCCCCGTCACATAGCCTGGAGAGGAACAGGGGAAGGAGGCCATGGTGAGGTTGGGGAATAGCCAGGAGTCCCGGCTGTCCCTTGTGGGTGGTGGAGGTTGCAGCTGGAGTTCTGTACCCAGGGTGTGAAACAGCTGGGAGAGGTTTATGGAGGTGCAAATTGGAGTCTGAGATTTGGGATCTGAGGGTGGGGACCTAAACCTAGAGTCTGGGCATGCAAGGATGAGATCTGGGGTTGGAGGTGGCTGTGGCTGCAGGTTCAGAGCTGGGATTTCTGAGGCTGGGCTGAGAGTGCATGGTCAGAGGCTCGGATATGGCCTTCCCTGGCTCTGGGGTCAGAGTTCCTGGGCTTTGGTCTGGTCTGAGATTGAAGTCTTCAGTTTGAGAAGCAGGGGTAAGATTTAGAGCCACGCTCTGGCGTCTGACCACAGGCATGGGAACTGGGAAGTCTCACTTGTGGAGTTTGGTTTCTGAGGTTTCAGGCTAAAGCTTAGAAGTCTTAGTGGTAGGCTGACATCTGAGTTGAGGGGTGGGTGTATGGGGCTGACGTCACGGTCTCTGCTCAAGGTCCAAGGGATATATCCATATGTGAAGTTCTATGGTTATGTATTTAGGGCTCTGAGTGCTGGAGCTTGAACCTGGCGTGGAAGCTTTGGGGACCAAGACTGTGGTCTTCAGATGCTGACTTTAGGGTCTAGGGATCTTAGCTCTCAGTTTCTGGCTGAGGGTTCAATAGGATAGGCAAGTGGGAGGCTTAGGCTTGTGGTCTAAGGCCCCCCCTCTTGGCTTGGGTATGTCTGAGAAGCAACCCTGGGGGGTCAAGGGGTCTGTTTCAAGGGTCTCTGCTTAGGGGGCCAGAGGTTAGGGACCCTCACCCTCTTCACAACAGGAGCAGATGGGGTTCATGTTCCATAGTGTCTGCATGAAGGAGGCGTCAACCTGGAGCTCCCCGCTGGCCGTCGACAGGTGCTGGGGGCAACCACCAGAAGGCGATCAAAGAGGATTGTAGGATGACAAGAGTTTCAGGGTTAAAGGTTAAAAATGGGGATCCAGTTAGGAAATGACACGGGGCCAGTGCAGGGATACAAAAATTAGAACATGGGATGTTAGGAAACCAGAAATGAAGAACATGGATTTTAGAGGGTGGAGGGCAGCCAGGTAAACCAACAAGGAGATGGGGCTGACCCAGCACAGCCCCCAGCCCTGGGTGCAGCAGGAGCTGGGTGGGGGAGAGGGATGGCTCACCAGGTACCGCTCAGAGGAAACACTGACGAGGATGATGTCATCACCCACACGAACCTTCTCGCCTTCAGATCTCTGCTTGGAGGCTGGGTGCATCGTCCACCAACAGGCCTCTCCTAGAGGCAGGGCCATCAGCACGCTGCCTTCCCAGCATGCACAGCCACTGAGCTCCCCTCCCCCGACCTCAGGTCCTTAGCCAGATGCTGTTGCCACCACCCATTCTCTGCCTAGTGGGTTCCCACTGCTGCCTGCCTACCTGCCCGCCCCCACCAAGCCCCACGCCTCCACCACACCCCTGTACCTGTCGCATCCTCTTGCAGCCCCACGTCGAAGGCCAGCTTGTCAGTCATGGAGCGTGAGGTAGTGAGGCAGCTCAGGTACTAGGGCGGGAGAAGCAAGGTCAGCCTGCTTCTGGTTGCCCCCTGTACATAGCCCCCTCATGCAGAGACTCACCATGCGGCTGTGTGCATGCCGGAGCAGGATGGCATGGCCATACAGGAGTGTCCTGTGTCCCCCGCCCTGGGATGACTGTAGGGGGAGGGAGGACACAAAGTTAACACAAACCCCCGACTCCTAAGCCCAAGAGCCGTGGTGTTATGTGAGCAAATAACGCCATTGCTCACATAACACCATGCTCAGACCTGGAGGGAAGAACAACTCTGCTCAAACCCTCAACAGCTGTTCTGCCTCAGTTTCCCCATCCATGGAGGCAAGGGGGCTGTGTCTCTGAGGAGCCTGCAGCCTGGGAGCCCCTCTGCCTCCTTCGCCTTGTTGACCGTGCCCCAAGGTCACCTTCCAGGTGCCTAGGGACACTCAGGAAAAGTTCCCATAGCTCATGTTCTGTGGACCGTGGTCCCCTCTGAGCCGCGGACAGGTGCCCTGGGAGAGTCCCAGCAGTTGTCAGGTAAGGGAGCATCATCACCCGCCGTGACAAGGTGACCTGGGCTGTCACACCCCTCCGGAGCACCAAGACCTTCTGCCCTCCTTAGGAGGGGAGCTCTTTGGGTTGCCCCGTGGCCTCATGCCTCCAGCCACAGTGGCCACATGCCCATGCTCTGAGGGGCCATGTGATGGGAGCTACAGGATCACATGGCGGACCCGCTCCTGGACTGGAGGGGTCCCATGCCGGGAGGGGGAGGTTGTGGAGGTGAGGGGTAGAGGGGAGGTCCATGCGGAGAGGAGCCGGGTCAGGGTTGGAAGGAAGGAGCAGGCAAGGGGCTCCGGGGGCTCCGAGGCCCCGCCCCCTTCCTTCCTGCCTGCCTGTCTGCCTGGCCTGTTCTGGGCTCCACAGCTCCTGACAAGAGGTGCAGGGAGAACCCCTCGCAACCCCAGTGTGCAGTGTGTGGGCCTGAGAGGCGGGCCTGGGGTCAGGAGGCGAGGGAAGGACAGGTGAAACCCAAGGCCAAACCTACCCACTTATCCAAATTGAGGGCCTGTGTGGGCGGGGCAAGAGAGGAAGAAGAGTAGAAGGTGAATGGCCCCCATATATCCTGCCCAGCCCAAGCCTAACCCCACAGCCCACTCCCCGGGGCCTCACCTCCACGCCAGCCTCCACCGTGTTGGCCAGCATCTCCTGCAGGGCACGGACCGACAGGGACTGCTCCAGGATGAAGCAGCAGATGGCCAGATCAGGGGGCACATTCTAGCAGGAGGAGGGAAGCGTCAGAAGAGGAAGCCTGAAGATTCTAGAATGCCATTTCCTGATGCACTGAAAATCTAAGCTCCTGAGATGCTCCTGCCCCACCCCAACCCCACAGAGATCCCTGCCCTCTGCTGCACCCCTCACACACGCTGCTGCTGTAGCTCTCCCCTGCTTCCCCCCTCAGACGCCTCAAGGCCTGAGCCAAACCCCACAGAAGCTTCTAGACTGCAGTCCTGCCCACGTTCCCTCAGTCCCACCTCATTTCCTGGGGAGCCTCAGCCCCCTGCCACCCCATCAGACATGCTGGTCTGATAGCCCTAGTTGCTACTTTTGCCTGCAAGTACCCACTTGACAGCCGCTGGAGGGTGCCACCTGAGGCGCCCCCTCAATCTCCAGCCTCTCATCACCAGACCCGGACTCTGCCTCCCTTAGCCCTGACACCTCCTCCCTCACAGGATTCCAGGTCCTGGCAGCCCTGCTGCCTCCCACCCCAGACCACCGCAACCCTCCTCAGACAGCCCCCTCCACAGCATCCCAGGGGGCCCACTGACCCCTCAGCCCCAGACGCCCTCCACCCTTACCCCAAGTCTCAGCCCCTCAGAGCATCTACCCCAGCCCGCTACTACCAATGACCTTTCAGACCCACCACACCCCCTCAGGCACCCTGCGCTCAACCCCCACCCTGTCAGCTCCCCAGGGTGGGCTAGCCTCCAACCCCACCCCTGTGCAGGTGCAGCCGGCACAGACCTGGGCGTTGCTGGTGGGCTCCAGGAAGCAGAGGCGGTTGCCGAAGCCCTCGGCCGCCAAGCACAGCTTCAGCTGCTCCTTGAGGACTGTGGCGCTACACTGCAGGACCACCTCATCGTCCTAGGGGGTGCAGTGAGGGCACGGGTCACAGAGCGGGCTTGGCTGAGGACCCCAGGCGCCCTGCGAAACACAGATGCCTGCCCATCCTTCTTGGAGAAAGACAGTGACCAGGCAGAGGTTAGGAGGCTACTTGGGAAACCTCCATCCTCCCCGACTCCCGTATAGAGTGCATGGGTTCGAGTCCCCACACTGATTCGGATCCAGCTTCCTGCTGCTATACACCCTGGCAGGAAGCTGTGTCATTAATATGAGAGTGAGGGACTGGAGCTAAGTTTTGGCTCTCCCTCCCTTTTCCCCCCTCAAATAAGCTGAACAAATTAAGCTAGTGACCAATAACACCGATCCACACAACTTGGGTCAGGGCTGAGCCGGCTGCCCTGGACTGACAGCCATCCCTGGAAGACACGCCAGTGTTATCTCTACAGGGAAAAGAGGCCACCCTGGGGGGAGCAGGGGCCTTGAGAGCTGCCCAGGAAGATCTGCAAAGCTATGGCTGATCTCAGGAAGCAGGATGAAATCTCCTTCTGAGCTCCCCCTGCTCTAAACACACACACACACACACACACACACACGCACACACACACACACACACACACACCCTTCATTTACCCAGGCCTTCTCCATGGCACCTGAGCCGTGCCACTGGATCCAGCCTGCAGGGTCAAGCCCTGGAGGGCACGGAGGCGCCCCCTGGTGGAAGCTGACAGCGTATGGCGGCTCAGCTGGGTCCCCTCATCCTCTAGCTTTGACCACCATCCTGTGGGTTTGTACCAGGTCACCTTGAGTTTTAGGTAGCACACACTGAAGTATTTAGAGATGAAGGGCACTAAAGTCACAGGAAAAGCATTTGGAGAGAAAAGATACAAGTAGAGGTCACAAAATCTTAAAATGAGGGGAAGGCAAGATAGGAGTTCTTTGAATTTATCTTGCAACTTTTTCCAAGGTTGCAAATCATTTCAAGATTATACATAGCATTTTAAACTTATTTTATGATACAGTTCTACAGGCTCTGGGATTTCCCCTTTCCTCCTGTCCAAATCCCCCCCCCCCCAAACACACACATACACTGACTTCCCCTATATTCCTACACAAACAGTCCTTCACAAACACTCATAAGTCCATCATTCTGCTGCATAAGTATATCCTGACACCATAGGTATGGACAACAGCAAAGTCCAGCAACCAATTGTCAAGATATATTTAACAGTTTCATTTGGAGTCCATCTTTGAGTTGGAAATAGAGTTGCATACTGCATTGTATCTTCACATCTCGATATAATATTCTACTATACAGTTCCTTACAAATAACATTTTAAGATCAAAGTAGTTTGTGGCTGACCTGTGGCTCAACAGGCTTATCCTCCCTCTTGTAGCTCCAGCATTTCACATGGGCACCAATTCTAGCCTAGCTGCTCTAATTCTGATCCAGCTCTGGTTTTGGCCTGGGAAAGCAACAGAAATGGCCCAACTCCTTGGATCCTACACCCACATGGGAGACACAGAAGAAGCTCCTGGTTCTGGCTGGGGCAGCCAGCTGGGGAGTGGACCAGTGGATGGGAAATCCCCCTCTATCTCTCTTTCTCTCTGTAAATCTGCCTTTCCAATTAAAAAAAAATCTAAAAGAAAGAACAAAGAATTTTCTTTGTGCTGACCTGTGTTAAATCCATTTTACCTTCACAACAACCCTGTGAGGTTCCGTAAAGGAGAGGAAACTGAGGCGCAGGGAGGTAAGGTGACCTGAGCAAGGTTACACGGACAGCAAGGGGACACAGCTGGATTTTGAGTTCTGGCGCTGGGACTCTACTCACCATGCCCTCAGAACTCTAGGTCCCCTGTGAATATACAAGGGTCATTTGAAAAGTGTATGGATGCGTGATTAAAACATAAGTTGATTCGGGTGCAAACTGAAATCAATGCAGTTATTTGACAATATACATTTCCATAAACTCTTTGAACATCTCATGCATGACTTTCAAACTTTTGGCACCAAAAATAAGCCAACTTTCCAGAACTTTCAGACATACCCTCATAGTCCTATAGTAGCCATCTCTATCATGCATAACTAATAATGACAGCCCCCGAGGCGGGGGATGGCCAAGGAGACTACCTGCTGCTCACAGTCATGGAGACCCTAGTTCTGAGCCACTGAGAAAGCAGGGAGTACTCCATTTAAACACACAGAAATGGTTCAGGTGTCTTGCCTGAAGTCACTTGGCATAGCCCATCAACATGTTCCCACCCTGGATGGTGGCCCACATGAACCCACTACTCACCAGAGGCTGCCGTCTTGCCGTCCAGCCCGCCCTGCCCCCCAATGGCTTCTCACCCTTGACACTGACCTGTTGGTACACACTGGACACTTAGGAAGGGACCTCAAAGACTCCATGGAAGCAGTGGGCATGCAGTGGTTGAGAGGCCCACAGGCCATGCTGCCACACCTGGCTTACATGCCCAGCTCAGACTCCTGACTCCAGCTTCCCACCCATGGAGACCTGGGGAGGCCGTAGCCAAGTACCTGGGTTCCAGCCTCCCTCCGGATGATATTTGGGGAGTGAAATAGTGAATGGAGCTTGTTCTCGCTCCCCACCCTCACCTCATAAACAAATAGTTTCAATGGAGTGAAAAGATGATGTGCAATTTCTGCAAATTAGTCGGAGACTCCTCATACCTACTCAGGGGCATCCTATGGCTGGCAGTCACCAGGTTCTGGGGCAGCCTTGTGTGCCAGGCTTACACTATGATAACTTCCTGAGCTATGCTATGCGCCAGGTCCTGTGCCAGGCAAGGAGGAGACACAGCAAATAATGCCGACAAAATTCTCAGCCCTCAGGGAGCCCTCCACCATCTTAGTGGTGAAGACAGACACTCAATAGGTGAGCAAATACATCATATTCATGCCAGCGATAAGTGTTAAGGAAAAAATAACCCAGGGTGATGTAAGAGGGTGGTTTTGTGAGGGGAGGGATGACATTAGTGAGCCAGAAAGCGACAGCCTCTCCAAGGCGGTGACATTTGAACTGAGCCTTGTCTGAATGATGAGAAGGAATTGGGCCTGCTCCTCTGGAGGGAGGGAATGAGAGGAGGTGATGGCAAAGAATGTTCCAGAAAGAGAGTCAGACTGCAAAAAAGACCCAAGGCTGGAGGGTGCTGGGCTGCAGTACAGCTGAGCTCAGCAGGAACCAGTGCCTCTCAGGGGTCCCCCAGGGATTCTCACCTGGGCTAGTGTTGGAGAAACCTCAGCCCCCACAGTCTAGGAAGAAGAGTTGCTGCAGGCCTGGCGCAGTAGCCTAGTGGCTAAAGTCTTCGCCTTGCATGCACCAGCATCCCATATGGACACCAGTTCTTCTTCTTTCTTTCTTTTCTTTTTTTTTTTTTTTTTAAGATTTTTGTCCCTCTATATTCTTTTTTTTTTAAAGATTTATTTTTATTACAAAGTCAGATATACAGAGAGGAGAGACAGAGAGGAAGATCTTCTGTCCGATGATTCACTCCCCAAGTGAGCGTAATGGCCGGTGCTGTGCCGATCCGAAGCCGGGAACCAGGAACCTCTTCCGGGTCTCCCACACGGGTGCAGGGTCCCAAGGCTTTGGGCCATCCTCGACTGCTTTCCCAGGCCACAAGCAGGGAGCTGGATGGGAAGTGGAGCTGCCGGGATTAGAACCGGTGGACACATGGGATCCCAGGGCGCGTTCAAGGTGAGGACTTTAGCTACTAGGCCACGCCGCCGGGTCCCTGGACACCAGTTCTAATCCCGGCAGCTCCACTTCCCATCCAGCTCCCTGCTTGTGGCCTGGGAAAGCAGTTGAGGACGGCCCAAAGCCTTGGGACCCTACACCCGTGTGGGAGACCCAGAAGAGTCTCCTAGCTTCTGGGCTCCTGGCTTCAGATCGGCACAGCTCCTGCCGTTGCGTCTACCTGGAGAGTGAATCATTGGATGGAAGATCTTCCTCTCTGTCTCTCCTCCACTCTGCATATCTGACTTTCAAATAAAAATAAACCAAATCTTAAAAAAAAAAAGAGGGGCTGCTGAAAAATGAAATCGAGCAAAGACAGAAAATGCCATGCTCCCAGGGCTGCCTGTATTTTGTGAAACTTATTTCAGTGAGCATTTGGGGAGTGAATGAGCAGACAGGAGATCTCTCCTCCTCTCAAATATTTTTTTAAAGTTTATTTTTATTTGAAAGACAGAATTACAGAGACAGAAGAGACAGATTTTCCATCTGTCAGCTCATTTCCCAAATGACTGCAACGGCCAGAGTTGGGCTGGTCTACAGCCAGAAGCCCGGAGTTTCTTCCAGGTCTCCCATGTGAGTACAGGGGCCAAGGACTTGGGCCATCTTCTGCTGCTTTCCCAGGTACTTTAGCAGGGAGCTGGATCAGAAGCGGAGCAGCCAGGATTCAAATCAGTGTCCATATACATGCTGGCATCACAGGCAGAGACTTAAGCTACTATGCTATAGACCAGCCCTGGTAAACATTTAAAAACAAACAAATAAACAAAAACCAGATTGTGAAGGGCCGATGCCACAGTGTAGCAGGCTAGACCTCCAATTGCAGCAGCAGCATGCCCTAAAGGCCCCAGATCATGGCTGTGTGCAACCTGTCATAGAACCGCCTTCACCTAAAACAGGCGGAATCTGTTGCTTGTCAATTTCACATCAATACAGTGGAGTTTGCCTATCTGTACCCATGCAGTGGGTCGAAAGCAAAGTATGTTCCTCACTGGTGTGCTAGGGCCCAAAACAGCTGACAAAATCAACTACAAGACCTCAATAACGAACAGGAAAAAAACATGGACCCCATTGGGGGCCCAGAGCTGCTGGAACCCCAAGGCTCTCCACGCAAGTCTGGGCTCAGCACTTCCAGTGAAAGCAGAGGAGCTGGGCCACAGGGCATCCAGAGATGCCACTCTCTGGCCTTGACCTTGGGCAACTGATTCTACCACTGGATCCTTCTTTTCCTCAGGTCTCCCAGGGAGATAAAGATAGGGTCCTACCTCAGAAGCTAGGGCAGCAAGGATATAATTAGATGCCCCAGAAGGCCGAGGCCCTGGGCACAGGGCCTGACAAAGGCTGGCAGCTCTGGGCCTGGTGGCCATGACTATGAGCTTATGATGGCCAGGGAGGGCCTAAGCCCAAACCACGGAGCCTGCTAAAGGAACGCAAGGCCAGGCAAGCATCCCTTCTGCAAGTGGCCTCCTGTCCAGCTGTCCCCATCCTTCACGTCCAGCCCCAGCTGTGTGTCCCTCCCTCCCTCCCCGGAAACCAGACCCAGCTTGCCAGGATCCTATTCTGGGTCCAGAATGCTGTGTCAGCATTTTTCAGAGCCCAGGAGGGGTCAGTGCAGGGTCAGCCAACCTGGCCGGAGAATTTCCCATACCTAGCTGAGCCACAGAGAGACCAAGGTGGGACAGCTGGGAGAGGAACCCATCCCCCTTTCTCCCTCCCCCCTCCACTCTCTCCCTTCTCCACCCTCTCCCTGCCCCCTGACCAGGGCTATTCTGGGAGGGACACCTGTCACTCCCATCCCCATCCCTGCCCCCACGCTGGTGATCAGAAAAGCAAGGAGAGGTGGAGCAAGAGAGTGAAATGTAGGGGGCTGAGCGCCAGGGACAGAGAGACAGCAGGCCTGGGTGGAGAGGGCCCCAGGCAGCCAGGGACGAACAGGGACCCTCAGAGGCCATTCGCAGCCCCCTGGGATCCTCTTGCCCCAAACCAAGGGGGGCGACAAAAGCCCACGACCCGAGGGACCACACTCCAAGGAGACTCTTCTTGGCTGGGAGTTGAGAAGGGGCTATGCCCTCCAGCGCACCCCATTCCCCTTCCCCCCAAATTTAAGTAGGTCAGAGCCTAGAGTCAAAAAAGAATTAGGGCTGGGGTGGGGGTGGCGGGTTGGCTAAATTAAGCCTAGGAATTAGAGCCTCCTTCCCCCAAGTGCCTGCGTCCAGGGTGGTGGCTGGGTGGGTTGCTCCTTCAGTGCTCCCTCCCCTTGCCAGGGACAAATCCATAATATACGGAGAAAGGGCAGCCCAAGACCCCCTCCCCAATCCAGAGCCCCAAATCCTAATTACTCTATGTGGTGAGAGGGGATTAGGAGATGTCACCCAAGGGAAGAGGTCTCGACCCTCAGAGACCACAGACAAGTAAAGACAGCCCCCCACCCCCACAACCCGACCCACAGACACGTACCGTCCGCAGGAACTGGACTTCGTCCTCGCCCTCTCCTCCATCACCCATGATGACGAGGCTCGTGGGAGCCGGGCTGAGGTCGGGGGGATAACGGGAAGGGGCAGCGGGCTGGGCAGGTGGGCTGGGGGGTGGAGACCTCTGGGGACGCCGGAGGCACCGGCGCGGTAGATGGAACTGCGAGGAAGACTCGCGTGCTGGACACAGACGGAAGGAAGGCCCCGCCCCAAGGCCTCCCCATTGGGCCAGGACGCGCACGCCCCACCCCTTCGCCGGAGCTCCGCCTCCAGGCCCTAAACTTCGCCTAGGAGTCCTCGCAGCAGGGGCTCTGAGTCAGGTGCCGCTCTGCCCGCGCGCGGGAGGCCCTGGCTGGGCACCACACCGAAGGGCCTGGTTGTGCACAGTCGGCCGATTTAAAAAGACATCAACACGAGTGGATTGAGCCAGAGAGCCCAGGGCTGAATTCCAGTCTGCCGCTTTTCTGCATTGCCTGGAACTCTTAGCCTGTCCGTGCCTCAGTTTCCCCACCTGGTAGAGGAGCTCTCAATAATGCCCACACACAGGGCTGTTGGGATCCACGAAAGTTTGGAATTTCTGCAATTCCAACAGTGCCAGTGCAGAGCCAGGATTATTGGCGCTATGAGCAGACTAATGGGGATGCGTACCACCTGCATTTTCTGTGCTGAGCCAAGATCTTTTTTCCTTTTTTAAGATTTATTTATTTTTCTTGGAAAGTCAAAGAGGAAGATCTTCCTTCAGCTGATTCACTCCCCAAGTGGTTGCGATGGTGACAGCTGAGCCAATCTAAAGTCAGAAGCCAGGAGCTTCTTCTGGGTCTCCCACGCAGGTGCAGGGTGCCAAGGCTTTGGGTTGTCCTCAGCTGTTTTCCCAGGCCACAAGCAGGGAGCTGGATGGGAAGCGGAGCAGCAGGACACGAATCAGTGCCCATGTGGGATCCTGGTGCATGCAAGGTGAGGACTTTAGCCACTAGGCTACTGCACCAGGCCCAAGATCTTACACCTTCAGTTAGTGGTTCTCACAACAATCCTACTTTCCTTCGTGTTGTAGAGAGAGAAGCTTTTAAATAGCCATGGTCTCTACCAGGTGTAGTAATACAATTCAAAGAAGCCATATCTCCCTCAAGAGTAGAGTTTCCCCAACGCTCGGGGGTGGGAGGGAGGAAATCTGGGCACAAAAGGGTAGAGGCTTGCCTGGGGTCATCCTGTACAGCAGGGGGTGGGGTGCTTGGAACCCAGCCCTAGGGTTCTGACCCACTCAGCCTTCCTATCTGGACCCTTGCACAAAATCTAATTATAACAAAAACCTACTTCCCCAGGGGCAGGCCCCACCCTTTGGCACCTCTTTAGGCTGATGAGCACCCCTTCCCCCACCCTTGGGCACTTTCTTCCTGTTTCTGGCTGGCAAAGCCCCATCCTGATCTCCACCGGCTCTGGGAGGCTCAGCCAGGAGGACCTTTGAAACTCACCCACGAAAAACTGGCCGCTGTGGGGGTGTGGAGACCCGGTGCAGGCTGCCACACCCATCCAGGCTCCTCATTGGGCAGGGGACAGCGTGATTCGGACCCTTTTCCTCATCTGTCACTGGGCGTTTGGAAGATGCCTGCTCTCCAGAATGGCAGCAAGCCTCGTGCTAACTGGTTGATGCAGGCATCTATTGAAAGCAAGTATAGGCATCCCATGTGGGCATCAGTTCATTTCCCTGCTGCTTCACTTCCAAACCAGCTCCCCGCTTGTGGCCTCAGAAAACTGATGCAGGTGGATGACCCAAAGCCTTGGGATGCTACCTACGTGGAAGTCCAGCAGGAGCTCCAGCTCCTGACTTTGGGCTGGCTCAGCTCCAGCCATTGTGACCATTTCAGAAGTGAATCAGCAGCCAGAAGATCTTTCTCTCTGGCTTTCTTCCTTGCAAATTCAATTTTCTAGTAAAAGCAAATGAATCTTAAAGAAAAAAAAATGCCCTAGCTGTAGGCAACTGCTGAGATTGCCTTGTACTACTGGAAGAAAAGCAGCTAATAGCTGGGGGACATTCGGGATTGGGTTCATGCCAAATCTGTGTTAACTATACAAGTGTACGAATATAGTTGCCTTTTTAAAAAAAGATATTTGGGGGCAGGTGCCAGTATGTCAGCAGACAGGGACTGGGGACCCGTGCCCAAGCATGCATAGGCCCTAGAAAGGCAGGCAGGGCCCCAGGGTGGCACGACAATCTGCCACCAGAGGACTGGGTGTGGGGATCTGCACACTCACAGGCATGGGGACTATGGAATGCTCAGGGAAGGGGGCGTGGAGGGGTGTGGGAGGGATGACTGCTAAGGGAGAACTTGACAGGTGACAAGTGACTCCTGGGGGACTTCCACCAACCAGGCTACTGCGCTTGCAGGTAAATGATGGGACTGAGACCAGGTGGTTTGATGGAAAGAAACTGGAGGACCTTTAAGGGCCAAAGCACTGCACCCACCTGTGCGGGAGACCTGAGCTGGGCTTGTTGGCATCAATCACCATCTAGCGGCACACACAAAAACCATGGTTT
Organism: Ochotona princeps; assembly: GCF_030435755.1. Classification (NCBI taxonomy): domain Eukaryota; kingdom Metazoa; phylum Chordata; class Mammalia; order Lagomorpha; family Ochotonidae; genus Ochotona; species Ochotona princeps. Next base: position 49,237,181 of record NC_080847.1, on the reverse strand, counting down.
GGGGCCTGTCTGACAGGGCTCAACCACAATACCAACCAGTCAGTGCTGGGGCGGGAGGTAGACCATGCCAGGTTGGGCCATGATACTATCCAGCATATGAGAGAACCAGATCTCAGAGCAAACTCTGTGGGGGATTTGTGGGTTCACCCCTGTGGGATTGCCATACCAGTTGGTTTATTCAAGGGCTGGGAGTGGTGATAGGCCAAGCTAGGCATGACCATGGTATTCACCAACATGCATGGGTGTTGGGATTGGGAACAGGCTGGACTGGACCAGACTGTAGCACCCACCCAAGAACTGGGTATGGGGCAGGCCCAGCCACAACATCCACCAGTATACACAAAGGTCAACACTGGGGGGCAGACTGTGCTGGGTAAGGACCTAGCACCTACTGGCACATGTGACATTTGGGTCTGGAGTGGGCCTGATAGGGGAACTAGGGGAACCCCCCCTGGTGGACCATCACTCCTGCTGGTGAACATGTGTGTCAGGGCTGGACATTGGTCGGATTAGGCAAGGTGTTTCACTTGTTGGCAAGTGTATGGGTTGGCTCTGGGGGTGTGGACCAGGCAGGGTTAGGTCAAACTGTATAGCACACTGGCATGCGCAGAAATCAGGATTGGGTGCAGGCCATGCTGGGCTAGCCTAGGCTACCACAGCTACTGGTTTGTATGAAAGCCAGGGATGGGGCTAGACTGGGCAGGGAGAGGCAGCAGCACCCACCAGTGAAAGTTAGGACTAGGGGTGGGCCAAGCCAGGCCAAGCTGCAACATCCGATGGCAAAGGCTAAGCTGGGTGATGGGTTACGTCAGGCTGGACTGGAACAACTAGTGGCATGCGCAAGATCTGTGGCTGGGGCAGGCCTGTTCGGGGAGTTAAAGGAATGCCCCAGCTGGGCTGTGGTTCCCACTAGTGAGTGCAAGGGCTGGAATGGGGGCTGCGAACTGGTCTGGCATGTACAGACCGGGCTAGGTCAAGCACCTGCTGGGGTTCACAAGAGCCAAAGTAGGTGTAGGACAGGCTGGGCTAGGTTTCTGAACCCACTGAATCAAGTAAGATCTGGGTCTGGGGGTAGACTAAGCAGGGTTGGGCTGTAGCAACCAACAGAGCCTAAATTGGTGTGGGCTGGTGCAAGGCCACTGCACCTGCCAGGACAGGAAGTGGGCCGAGTCAGGCTAGGCCAAGAACCCACTGGTGTGTGCAAGATTTGCCACTGGGAGGTGACCTAATAGAGGAGCTTAGAGAACCCCTGTCAAGATGCAGTCCCTGTAGGTGAGCGCAAAAACCAAGGCTGGTAGCAATCCAGACGAGGCCAGGTTACAGTACCCAACAGCATATGTGTGGCTCAGGTCTTGGATGGGCTGGGCTGGGACAGTTCATAACATCCACTGGCAGATGTGAGAACCAGGATGGGGTGCAGGACAAGCAAGGTTGGGTCACAATACCAGCCAGTTCACATTAGGCTGGGACGGGGAGCTAACGGGACTGAGCTAGGATTAAGCACCCACCAGCATGAGCTGGATCTGAGAGCTGACCAAGCAGAGCCAGGCTGCAGCCTGTGATTGTTGAAGTGAGCCGGACCATGCCAAACTGGGCCACAGCACCCACCAGCACATGTAAGACCTGGAGTGAGGGGGCAAGCCTGGCAGGAGGGCTGTGAGGACTCCCCTGTTGGGCCACTGCTCCTACTGGTGAGATTAGGACTGGGGGCAGACGAGGCTGGGCAGGACTACAAAACCCACTGGCCTGCATGTGAGCCGAGTTAGGAGGAGAATCAGGCTGGGCTAAGTGACCATATCCTCTGGTGCATGCACGAGGTAGAGTAAATGCAGGCTGCTTGGGCTTTGCTGCAGCATCAACTAGCAGATGCTGACACTGGGTGCAAGTCCTGTCAAGCCAGACAGCAGAACCACATGGAAAGTGTAAGATCCAGGACTGGGAGTGGGCCTAGTAGGAAAATTGTGGGCACCCCTCTGATGGGCTGTGGCTCCCACCAGTGGACATAGGAACCAGGGCTAGGGGCAGGCCTGGTTGCTTAGGCAGTGACACCCACCAGTATGGGTAGTGGGGTTGGTCAGATTGAGCTAGGGTGTAAAACCCATTGATGTGTATAAGAGCTGAATGGGATGTGAAACAGACTCTACCAGTCTGTTGTATACACTGGCATGTGTAAAAACTGGGGTTGGGGACAGGCCTGGGGGAACCTTCTGTGGGTCACTCCAACTAGTTCCCACTGGTGTGCAAAAGGGCCAAGTGTATGGAAGCAGGGTTGGGCTGAGCCACAACATCCATTGGTTTGTATATGAGATGGGGCTGGGGACAGAACTGATGGGCCAACTGCAAACATCAGCATGTGTGTAGGCTGATGTGGGTGACAGACTGAGCCGGATTCCGCACTGGCTGGCACACAGAGGAGTCAGGTCCAGGGTCACCTAAGCTGAAGATTCTTTGGAGATCCCCCAACTGGACTACTAGACTCAGAACTCCAGCCACAGGGAAAATCACAGGATCTGTGTCTGACCATGGAGTGCATGGGTCTTATCAGTTGTTGAAGCCTGTGCAGTGGACAGCATGGAGAACATGGAAGATATGTCAACCAATTCATTGAAGACTATAGGGGACAACTAGTACCATGGAGGTCAGAACAAATTGGATAGCTCTCCCAGCCAAGCTTTGACAGCGATTATCTGAGTGAGTAGACTCTAAGGTGGACTGTCTCAGCCAGTAGATCTTGGAAGGATTTCCTCAACCTTGGAGCAACAAAATCAACATCTCAGAACTATCAAAACCACTTAGGCAATATCCTTGGTGCATGCTCCACACTGGGGATCCTGGGATGGCATCGGGTGGCCATCCTCCATCGCCGGGTATTGATGCGGTTGGGCGACTGAAAACGGCCCTCTCCCCTTCTCTCCCTACTTTCCCAGTGCCTATAAAACTGTGTCACATAATGCAATGTAATTGGGCCCGGCGGCGTGGCCTAGTGGCTAAAGTCCTTGCTTTGAATGCCCCAGGATCCCATGTGTCCGCTGGTTCTAATCCCGGCAGCTCCACTTCCCATCCAGCTCCCTGCTTGTGGCCTGGGAAAGCAATCGAGGACGGCCCAAAGCTTTGGGACCCTGCACCCACGTGGGAGACCCGGAAGAGGTTCCAGGTTCCTGGCTTCAGATCAGTGCAGCACCAGCTGTTGCGGGTCACTTGGGAAGTGAATCATCAGACAGAAGATCTTCCTGTCTGTCTCTCCTCTCTGTATATCTGACTTTGTAATAAAAATAAATAAATATTTAAAAAAAACTAAAGTCCTCACCTTGCAGTCCTCACTGGGATACCATATGGGCACTGGTTCTAATCCCAGCTGCTCCACTTCCCATCCAGCTCCCTGCTTGTGGCCTGGGAAAGCAATCGAGGATGGCCCAAAGCCTGGGGACCCTGCATCCGCGTGGGAGACTCAGAAGAGGCTCCTGGCTCCTAGCTTCAGATTGGCTCAGCTCCGGCTATTGCGGCCGCTTGAAGAGTGAATCATCAGACGGAAGATCTTCCTCTCTGTCGCTCCTCTTCTCTGTAAATCTGTCCTTCCAATAAAAATAAGCAAATAAAAAAAATAAACTATATATTTAAAACAAGAAGAAGAAAAAAGACAGTATAAGCAGGGCTGGTGCCATGACATGGCAGTGCTGGCACCCCATATGGGCACCGGTTCTAGTCCCGGCTGCTCCACTTCCCATCCAGCTCCCTGCTTGTGGCCTGGGAAAGCAGTCGAGGATGGCCCAAAGCCTTGGGACCCTACACCTGTGTGGGAGACTTACAAGAAGTTCCTGGCTCCTGACTTCAGATGGGCTCAGCTCTGACCATTGTGGCCATTTGGGGAGTGACCTAGTGGATTAAAGATCTTTCTGTGTGTCTCTCCTTCTCTCTGTAAATCTGCCTTTTCAATAAAAATAAATAAATCTTTAAAAAACAAAACTAAAATCTGGGCTCTGTGCCCGTCTCAAAATAGCATGGAAACTACATACCCATGGCACCTTTGTCTAATGAAGAAAAGGTACCATTTGCAACTAAATAGTCCCAACTAGAGAGCATATTCTCAGTGAAATAAGTCAATCCCAAAAAGACAAATACCATACGTTCTCTCTAATATAAGGAAAACATCAAGCAAATTGGAATGTATAGTGATAGAGTAATAGACTACCATACCCAGATGTGAAGACACAATGCAACATGCATCCCTACTTCCAAATCAAAGGTGGATTCCCAACGAAACTGTTGGACATATCTAGATAATGGGACGCTGGACTGTCTGACATTGTCTGTACCAGTAATGTCAGGGCACACTTAAATAACAGATTGATGGAATTATAACTCCTCATGAAGGACTATACTATTGTAACAATATGGGAAAAATCAGTCGGGGGGGAAGTTTTGGGGAAGAATCCCAGACTCTACAGAATTGTTTTTTTTTTTTTTTAAAGATTTATTCATTTTATTACAAAGTCAGATATACACAGAGGAGGAGAGACAGAGAGGAAGATCTTCCATCTGATGATTCACTCCCCAAGTGAGCCGCAACGGGCCGATGCGCGCCGATCCGAAGCCGGGAACCCGGAACCTCTTCCGGGTCTCCCATGCGGGTGCAGGGTCCCAAGGCTTTGGGCCGTCCTCGACTGCTTTCCCAGGCCACAAGCAGGGAGCTGGATGGGAAGTGGAGCTGCGGGGATTAGAACCGGCGCCCATATGGGATCCCGGGGCTTTCAAGGCGTGGACTTTAGCTGCTAGGCCACGCCGCCGGGCCCTCTACAGAATTGTATCATAAAATTCAAAATTAAAAATAGAAATTAAAAAAAAAGAAAAGGTACAAAAATGTACTTGTGTGAGAGCAGCTGGGAGGAACTGACTGACACACAGACCTGGCTAAGTGCTCCAACCCATTTACCCTATTCCTGGGTCCTACCCTCCATAATGCTACACTTTCTGTTGACCAAAAGTCAGATTTCCAGCTATTTAGAGCAGTCCCAAATTAGGAGCAACTTGGAATTTCATCACAGGAAAACTGACCCTGCGGTCCTGGAGTGAAAGACTAGTCAGTGACAATCAGGAGTCCGCCATGGCCAAATAGAACCAGCTAGAAGACTTGCAAAAACATGATGCTGCATGGGTATGGCTAGACACAGGAAACGAGCCCATTCAGACCCAGCTCAGAGCCAGACAAAACGCAGGCTGGTGGTCACCTACGGGAGGCAGTGCTGGGAGGAGGGGGACCCCCAGGGGCCGATGGGGTCGAAGGGTTCTGTTTCTTGACTTATGAAAACATCGCACTGCTTCGTTCTCTTGGTAACAATTCATCAACCTAAATGTTGAGCCAGTTTTGCTCTTTTCTTGTACTTCATCTGAAAAATCTGTTGAATATGACACATTTAGGCAAAACACAAACACATACTCAAAAGAAAAGTCTGTTTCTAAGAGTGCACCATTATGTACATCAACACTTTGACAGCAGTTTCCACGGCAACAACAGGTACCACTGCTGGCCTCTGCTAGGAGGGGAGTAAGTGGGAGGGGCTCCAGAAGGCTTACCCTCCTACCTCTCTCTGTAATGTTCCTATAATTAGATAACACTGAGTTGGGGAAGGATCCAATGTGTGAAGACTTTTCAAAGCCCTTGGGGCAATGCTGGGTACAAGATAACTACCACATAAAACTTTGTTACAATAAAACTAGTAAAGTGACACAAAGAAGTCAGCATTGTGACACAATTAGTTTAAGCTGTCACCTGCAACTCTGGCATCTCATGTGGGCATCTGTTTGAGTCCTGACTACTCAGGTTCCAATGCAACTCCCTCTAATGTGCCTAGGAAAGCAGGGGAAGATGGCCCAAGGGCTTGAGCTCCTGCCATCTTCACCGGAGACCTGGAGGGAGCTCCTGGTTCCTCGCTTTGTCCTGGCCCAGCCCTGGCTGTTGCAGGTATTTGGGGAATGGAACAGCGCATGAAAGATTTCTCTCCGTCTCTCCTTTGTTTTGCCTTTCAAATAAATAAAAAGTCAAAATATTGAAGCGCAGTGTTTCCCAGGGTGCAAATGGTAACATTCAAATGAACTTAGGAATCAAAGAAGCATAAAAGAAATATACAAAATAATTCCACAAGCTTCCACCCCACCCTTTGGGCATTGCATACACACACACACAGAAAAAATACTGACTTTTCTTCTGAGTGTGTTTTATAAAAATATTACTCATACTTTATGAAACTCCGCCTTTACCGGAGCGTGACAAGGATGGGTCTCAAGACACAAAGATGGGGAGATAGGGTGCAGGCCGGTGGCTGGGGGTGGGGGCCAGCCGTTCCGGAAACCTCAGCCTGCAGGGATCCCCGGCGGGGGAGGGGACCCTCCCCTCGTTTCTCCCCAGCCTCTTCCTTCCCCCTGCCCGGGGTGGTGGGGAGGGGCAGTTCCTCTTTCCTTCCCAAGCTCAGAGGAGGCTCCAATCCCCCAATCCTCTGGGGGTCTAAGAAGCTGGAGCCTCCTAAGTGGAAGGCAGCTGAGCTGTTGGGACAGGAGCCCCCTTGCAGGAAGCATGAACAGGAAAGACAACAAGAGGTGAGTGAGCCCTCCCCACGAAGGTCCTGAACTCCTGACCAATGGATAGAAAGGCCTGCTGCTCCAGGTTGGGCCCCTGGGTTGCTTTTGGGGGATGGGTGAAGGAGTCCCCCAGCCAGCGGGGTGACCAATACTGCTGCTACATATAAGGTGCCTCTGAGCCCTGGGCACACCCTCCCTGGAGTTGGAGCTCCTGCATCTGCTCCTCCCCCCTTGCTCTCCCTACCTGCACCCTATTACCTCCATCAGATACCCCTGTCCTCCTGAGTCCCCTCCTGGTCCCCATCACAGTTGCTGCCCCCTAGATTGGAGACTTTAGGTTCCTGCGGGGCCCAGGAGAGGGCTGTGTGATGCAGGGTGAGGCCGATCTCTGCCTCTTAAAGCACCCCCAGCTGCTCTAGACTCCATAGAGGGCTGCCTGTCACAGGAAAAGGCCCAGTGGCCAGCTTGGCTGGCAGGTTCTAGAACGGGCTTTGATCTCCTAGGCCAGCTTGTCCTCCTGTGCCCACAGTGACAGGTGGTGACTGAGTCCCCAGACAGGGTAGTTCCTCCAGTCTCCCCTGATTCTGATGGGCAAAGGGGTTCCTTCCCCACAATATTCAGCGAGCATCCTGGTTGACTCATTTCCTGCCTGTGTGATCTTAAGTAAGTCACTCAGCTGTTTTGTGTCTCCTTTCCTTGTCTTCTGTCAATCCAATCATCAGAGACCATCCTGGACAAGAGCTTAACAAGCTCAAGCCTGCATCAGAATTCCTCGGCAGGCTGCTGGGCTCACCCCTGACGTGGACGTGGGGCCTGAGAATCTGCATATGTATCAAGTTCTGGGAGGGGATGCTGTGGGTACTGATGGGGGACTCCGCTTGGAGAACGACTGATCCAGATGGCACAGCTGTCAGTTGGCACACCACAGTGCTTCACGAATGCCCGCTGTTGTTTCACTGCTGGGGATCACGTCATGAGGGTCTCCCTAATTCTGGTTCCACCCTCAGCCAAAGGTCTGGCTTCTTGTCTGTCCCCAGCACGTTCTCTCTCGGCACCTCAAGTTCAACTTGTCTGTTTCTGGCCATTTACAGCCTGGGCAAACTGCATCCGGTACATAGCCCTTTGCAGGAACTAGGCACAGAATGTTGGTAATAAACTCAGGGGCAGAGGCAGCTTTCAGGCCACAGTGCAGTTGCCGCTTGGGACACTCCCCATCCCGTATGACTGATTCTGCCTCTAGCTCCAGCTCCAGTTCCCGCCAAGGCGCACCCTGGGGCACAGCAGGTGAGAGCTCAGGTACTTTGGTCCCTGCCATTCCTGTAGGAGACTTGGATTGAGTTGCCAAACTCCTGGCATTCAACTGCCCCAGACTGTTGCAAGCATCTGGGGGAATAAACTGAAAACGTTGAGATTTTCTCCTTCTTTCTCTCCCTTATTTCTCCTATTAATTGTATAAATTAAAAAAAAAAGTAATCATTCATTGCTGGGGAAGGTCCAAAGGCAATTTCATCTTTGACACCAGGGAACTGAGGTATTTAAGTGACTCCCATCAATCACGTAGCCAGCAGAAACTTCTCGAATCTGGATTCTGCTCCTGGTTTCTCCATTACCCTTTCTCCCAGACTGGAACCAGAGCCTGAGGAGCCAGAGGCACAGTGAATCTATTTTTAACCTTTCCTTGAAGCTGCCTTGGCCTCAGGGACCCGGCCCAGCTCTGAGGAGATCTGGAGAGACCAAACACTGCAGGTTGCTTCCTCTCTGGGTTCCAAACCTAAAGCCCAGCGCATACTAACGGAGGTAGTCATAAGGAGGGGTCTGTGGCCTCCTTGGGCAGAAGGGATGAACCAAACCAGGACCCCAGCCTGCAACAGCCTGTTTTTCCCCAAGGTGGTAGGGGAATGCTGGTGCCATCCCCGTGGGGTCTCATGGAGACAGGAACCATCTGAGGACCTCCTCCCATGATTCCCTGCCAACAGGAAGTCTCTTCTGTGAGACTTCTCTTCCACACAGAGGAGGAGGCCCTCCTCTACAGGGTCCTTAGGAGCGCTAGGGTATTTCTACTGTGATTTCCTCAGTTTTTTTCCGAAGGTTTGGGGCAGCTTTGATTAGCTGATGGGAGCAGGAGTAACCCTGAGAGTGCACTTATGGCAGAGGTCTCCCATGATCCTCTAGGAGACCTGGAATATTGCTAGGCTCTCCTGCTACAACAGCAGCATAGCTCAGGAGGGACCCTAGGTTTTTCTCTATTAAAGAAACTTCTTTCCTACTGCCTTGGGGCATGAACAAAAGGAATTATGGGAGTCTGCCACCAAGGAAAAGACTTACCACAATTCCCTGCATGTGGGGGTGTGCCCACAGGAAGTCACACCAGGAATGCACTGGGAAGACAGGGGGACGGGGTCAGCCCCGCCCCGCCCGGCGGCACAAGACATGCCCCAGCCCCCGGGAAATCAGCAAGGTCATGGCGTCCATGCACCTGGACTTACTGAGTGAGGGCGGCTGCAGCGTGGAGGAGCTATTGGAGCGGTGTATCCAGTCCTTCGGTGAGTGTCCCTCTCCCAGAACGGCCACACAGGCCCCACACTGAGCTAAGCACCCACCTTGCTTTTAGGGGGTGTAAGCTGGGCGCATGGGTGCATGGCATGACTTTCAATCACTACATTAGAGATGAGAGAACTAGCTGCACTTTTTTTTAATCTTCAACAAGATATGCCCGGTCTTGTGCTGGCCAATGCACAGTACCCACGAGGAAACTGAGGCCCCATCAGGGCTAATTGCTCCCTCAAGTTCATGCAGGGTGTTACTGAGAGCCGCTGCCTCCATCAGGCAGTCCCCCCGGGCTTTGGATGCAGTTGATCTGCTGCCCAGGGTCTGGCTGATGTGGAGTCCCACCGTTTGCATCCCCAGACTCAGCTGGCAGCCTGCGCCGTGGAGCTCACGTTCTCAACATGGCGCTGGCCATGCACAGCTGGGTGCTACCCTCTGCGGATCTGGCTGCCCGTCTGCTGACCTCATATCCTTTGGGGGAGGGGGTGTAGGGGAAACATGATGTGAGTAGAGGGCAGTGGGCAGAGACTGGAGATGGTGAAGGGCATGCTTGGGCAGGCCCAGGATGCCAGACATAGCCTTGACGAAAACGCAAGTACCAGGAAGCCACAGGGGACACGCAGGAGCTGAGGCGACTGCAGATCTGTTACCTGGTCAGGTAGGGTTGAGCCAAGACCTCCCTACTTCCAGGACCCAAGACTCCCACCTTGCTGCCCTCCCAACATACTTCTCAGAGCTCCCTCCAATCCTTGCTCCCTAAAATCTCACTTCTGGGACCCCTGGCTTGCCTATGCTAAGATTTCTCCAGTTCTGCTCCTTGGAACCCCTACTTCATAGAGACACCAGCACCACCCCATAAAGCCTCTTCTAGCTAATAACCTAGAAACCTCCAGCTTTTATTCCCCAAACCCCGCTTCTCCCAGCCTAGTTCACTTTGTCACTCCCCAATATTTCACCGTCAGAACCTCCCACCCTAGACTCCAGATCACTGCTATCCTGATTCTCCACAATCCTTTCCCCAAATATCTTCCCCTCCCATCTACCACAGATGCCCCCCACCGACCCCCAGCCTGGCACCCTCTGCATACACAGAGAGACTTCACTTAGCATCTTATGGTTCCTCAACCTTACTCACACCGCCCTCTCAACTGCTCCCAGGTACTGGCTGGCCCAGCACCCTGAGGTGCTGCATCAGGAGCCCCAGCTAGAGGAAGCCATTGGCCGTTTCTGGGCCACAGTGGCCCAGGAGGGCAACATGGTCCAACGCAACGTGGGAGACTCCTCTAACCTGTGAGTCGCTCCCATGTGCCCTCCAGTACCCCAGTCCCAGTCCACCACCCCTGTCCACACACCTAAGCCCTCGACTCAGAGCCGCCCTGAGACCTTGCCCCCTTTTTACCCACCCCCAGCCTGAGCCCTGGTGGTCCTGGCCCCCCACCACTCTTGAACAGCCCAGGCCTTGGCAAAAAGCGCAAAGTGTCCTTGCTTTTTGACCACCTGGAGACGGGGGAGTTGGCTCAGCACCTCACTTACCTGGAGTTCCGCTCCTTCCAAGCTATTCCGGTGAGCAGCAGAGGAGGGACTGGTGTGGGCAGGGCCTGGATGGGCCGAGAAGACCAGGAGGGCCACAGGTGGGCATCCAGCAGGGATGGCAAGCTCTGTGCTGTCAGACCTGGGTGCTGGAGGACCAAGAAGTGAAGTATAGATGGATTGCCTGGCTTCCAACCCCATAGGCCTCATTTCCCCTGCCAGCATTCTAAGTCTTGGTTTTCTTTTCTGCAAAAAGAGAGTCCCAGGCCCTGTCCCAGAGGAGCAGCATCTGGGTCAGAGTAAGTGGAACCAGCTGAGCTGCAAGTGGTGGCTGTATCTTACCCACCAACATGTCCATTTCAGTGTCAGTGTCCACAGGGACACATACTAGCCAGTGCCATCTTGAGCGCTTCAGTTTGGGGGAAGGTGGGAACAGGTTCCCTAACATGAAGATTTCCAGAGAGAGAAAGACAATGTTGTGTGGTGGATATGCAGCATGGACTCCTTGAACAGAACGAGAGTGGAGGTTGGTTCCAAGTCCTTTTTCCTCTCCTTGACCTTGCTCAGACTGTCCCGCCGTCAGGTGCACACAGAGAGCATACAGACGGCATCCCCATCCTGGCCCTGGGACCCTAGGCAAACTAGTTGTCCTTTCTGGTCTATGCTCTAAAATGGGGGTGATAATAGCAGTGCCCCTCCACATGAAGGTCTGGAAGTCGCTAACAGGATCCAGTGTTGGGAACAGGGCCTAGCTCTGTCAACACTCCTCCATCTGGGGGAAACCCGCCTCAGGCTAAACCCAGCTAGGATCTGGGAGGAGGTCCTAACTGCTGGGGAGGTGGGAAGGGCTGGTGAGTGGCAGGGCTGAGCGCCCTGCCCTGCCCAGCCTCCCTGACACGCACTTTGCCCCCAGCCCCGGGACCTGCGGGACTACGTTTTGCAGGGCTCCGTGCGGGGCTGCTCCGCCCTGGAGGGTTCAGTGGCTCTCAGCAACAGTGTGTCCCGCTGGGTGCAGGTCATGGTGTTGAGTCGCCCCGTGCCCACACAGCGCGCACAGGTGCTGGACAAGTTCATTCAGGTGGCACAGGTGAGGCCTGATCTGCCTTTCTGCTTTCTGTTCTGGATGCTAGCTGCCCTATCTAGCTCCAGTACCAGTTCCCACTGAAGTCTCGCTGGCCCCTGAAGGTCACACGCCTCTGGCCCCGCCCACCGCATCAGGTCCGGGGACTGACAACCTGAACCTCGCATTTCTTCCTTGGCCTTAGATTTGGTTGCTAACCAAGCCCTTTTGCCATCCTTCCTGAGCCTTAGGTCCGAATAGTCTATGCCCAGAGCAATAAGGCATTCCTCCTTCCCAGCGCTTGCGTAGGGCCAGCACCTGCGGTCCGCCCCATCGCGTCATGCCCCTCCCTTCCGGATACTGTCCCTGGGGTTCGGGGAAAGGGGAAGCCCTCCAGCCCCCATGTGCCACGCCCCTGGCACATGTCCACGCAAACCACGCCCTTCCTCTAAGGCCTCGCTTAGCTTTGCTTCCTCCTTCCCGCCCCTCAGGCCTTGAGGTTCTGGTCTCGGTCTGGGATCTCCAGGGTCCAAGCGCCTTCCACTCCTCCCTGGCCCTGCTCAGTCACAGTGACCTCTGCTTGAGAAAGTTGGAAAAGGAGGGAGTGAGGGATTCCCTCTATGCCCAGCTGATCCAGCCTGTCTCCCATTTATCTAACTCCCTCCGTTCACCTCTGCCCAGTTCCCAACCCTGCCCAGGGCCCATGCCTTCTTGCTTCCTGGCACCTGTTACTGGTCACTCCCTGCTCCCCTTGCCGCAGATATGACACTCTGCCATGGTTTTTCCCACACCTGTCTGGTACATACCTGTCTTTACCAGGTCTGTCCAACCATCCCTATGTGTTGTCTCCCCACACTCTCTGACCTCACATTGGTCTATCTCCTAACTCACCTTCTCTCACCTGTCCCACGCCCACTCTGGTGCACACCCATGCATGGCTGCCCCACCCCCAGCTCAGCTGGGATGCTCCCACTTGTCCCTCCCACCTCTCCTGTCCTAGAGGCTCCACAAGCTGCAGAACTTCAACACACTGATGGCGGTCACGGGGGGCCTGTGTCACAGCGCCATCTCCAGACTCAAGGACTCCCATGCCCACTTGAGCCCGGACAGCACCAAGGTGAACCCCTACCTGGCTTTCCAAATTCCAAGGGGCCAGCTGTCCTGAATTACCCAGCCTCCCCATGAACCCCTTCCTGGAGGCCTGCCTATAGACTTTGCTCCTCCAAATCCCACAGAGTCCAGGTTCTGCATTCTCCCTGGTCAGCTACCCACTCTCTCTGCATGTATTTGGCCTGAGCTGGATGGTGAAGGAGGCATAAGGCCACAATGCCAGCAGAGAAATTGCAGTCTAGGTGGAGATCTAAGTCACAGCACCCAAAGAAGCCAGGGTGTTGGGGCTTGTTCCTGGATGACAGTGAGGAACTAGGGAAGGTTTGAAAGTGATGGCTGCACCCAGGATCAGATGTTGAGTTTTTCAGATTGCATTCTGGTTTGGGGACTGGGAGGTAACAGGTCACCTCTGAGATGAGGGCCTGAAGAATTGTTTGGGGAGGATACTGATGTCAGTGTGGGGTGGTAAGAGGCTTGAAGGGTGTCCATAATGTCCCTGATGGCACGGTGGGGATGGAGCACACCTGGGAGCCTCTGAGGTACTCCCTTCTAGGGGGATACAGCAAACAGAACCCCCTCCCTGCTCTGGGCTTTTCCTGCACAGGCCCTGCTGGAGCTCACGGAGCTCCTGGCTTCCCGCAACAATTACGCACACTACCGCCGCACCTGGGCTCACTGTACGGGCTTCCGGCTGCCCATTCTGGGGGTGCACCTCAAGGACCTGGTTTCCCTGTACGAGTCCCAGCCCGACAGGCTACCTGATGGCCGTCTGCACCTGCACAAGCTCAACAGCCTCTACCTGCGGCTGCAGGAGCTGGCAGCCCTCCAGGGACAGCGCCCGCCCTGCAGCGCCCATGAGGACCTCCTGCACTTGCTCACGGTGAGCTGTCCCTGCTCTGCCCAGCCTGGGTTCTGGGAGATGTGGGGTTCTGGGTGGTGGATGGTGTGCAGCCCTGGGGCACTGGAGGGTGGGGGCTTTAAGGTCAGAAAGCCTAGGTTTGTTTTCTAGCCATGTGGTCCTGGGCAAGTCACTCACCCCTTGGCCTCAGTTTCCTGACCTACAAATTGGGAATCATAAATAAATAAAAAAATATATATATTCAAATATATAAATATATATTTTTTTTCAAGAAACATACTCATTATAGTATCAGACATAAAACCCATTATTAACATTCCAAATTTATGCACTCCCAAGACTGAGTGTAGGCCCCCCCCTGGTCCTACTTTACCCGAAGATGTTTGTCTTTTTTTATTTCCAAGACAGCCAGCCAGCCAGCCAGCCACTCAGGGTTCTCCTCTGCTGGCTCACTCCCTAACGGCCACCACGGCCAGGTCACGGCTGGGGCAAAGCCAAGAGCCATAGCACAATCCAGGTGTCTTGCGTAGTGGTGGACAGCCAATCACTTGAGCTATCTCCACTGCCTCCCAGGGCCTGCACCGGCAGGAAGCTAATGGAAGCTGGGAATCAAACACCCACACACATTTAGCTACCTTAAGGCACAACACCTGTCCCCAGCCCAGCTAGAGACAGATTTAAGAGTCTAGTAGTCTAAAACAGGACCAGCAACATAGCTGTGAAAGAACCCATGCAACATGTGGGACTCCTTATTCAAAATTATTAAGAATTTCACAAGGTGATGGAGGGGCATTAAATGAAACAGGGACCCTTCTAAGCAAGGCCCTGTGATGCAAGCTCTGCTCTTAGATGATGGGTACTCAATTCCCTGGGCTTTGCTCGTTCTAAAAAGCCACTATCTTGCCAGATACTCATGCACCTGTGAGCCAGGAACTACTTCAAGCAGTGGGCACACAGCTATGAGCAAGTCAAAACACATGAGGCGCTCTTGGGGGACCATCACTTTCAAATGCTAAGTGCCATAGAAAGAGGTCAAGCTCACAGGGGCGTGATAAGTGACAAGGGCTGCAACCTTAAAGGGGGAGGTCAGGGAGGGGTGGACATCATGGTGAGGCAGGGGAAGCTGCCTCTTACAATGTCAACATTGCCGACATGAGTGTCAGTGCAAGCCCCAGCTGCTCACTTCCATCCAGTGGAGGATGGCCCAAGCACTCGGGCCACTGCCACTCACGTGGGACACCAGAATAGAGTGTCCGCCTGGCCTTGGCCTGGCCCGTTCCTGGCTGTTGCTGCCACTCACTTTAGGGAGTGAATCGGCAGCTGGGAGATCTCCCCCCCTCTGTCTCACACACACACACACACACACACATAGTCTCTCTCTCTCTCTCTCAAGCCTGTAAGCTTAAAAAACAAACCCTCAGTGCAGCCATGACCATGGCATTCCTGGGAAGGGGCAGTACGAGTGTGAATGAGAACATGGGAGACATGAGCTCCCAAGCCCCCAGGGAAGAGTGGCTTTGGAGAGGCTAGAGCAAGCAGGTCCACGCAGCGCTGGGGGCCGCTGGAGGATGGGGCGAGGAGGGCTCTGTGACGCCCCCTCCCACAGAGCAAGGAGGTCCACACAGCGCTGGGGGCGGCGGGAGGATGGGGCGAGGAGGGCTCTGTGACGCCCCCTCCCACAGCTTTCCCTGGATCTCTTCTACACGGAAGATGAGATCTACAAGCTCTCTTACGCCCGGGAGCCCCGCTGCCCCAAGAGTCTGGTGAGCCCTGAACCCTGACCTTTGGCCTCTGACCTTTGACTCTCACCCAACCTCTGTACTGCCTTTAATGGGGCCTGTATCCCTCCCCCAGCCGCCCTCCCCCTTCAAAACGCCCCTGGTGGTAGAGTGGGCCTCCGGGGTGACACCCAAGCCGGACAGGGACACCCTGGGAAGACACGTGGAGCAGCTGGTGGAGGTGAGCAGGGTGCCATGGGTCAGGGCTAGGGGTAGTCTGGGAAAGCTTCCACCTGTACAACCTTGGGTCCTGGGGAGGGGAACTGAGGCTGTGAGAGATCAGACCTGGATAATGTGGCCTTGGCCTGCCCTCCCACGCCCATGTTAAGTCTGTGTTCAAGAACTATGACCCCGAAGGCCGAGGAACCATCTCACAGGAGGACTTCGAGCGCTTCTCGGGCAACTTCCCCTTTGCCTGCCATGGGCTGCACCCACCTCCCCGCCAGGGGTGAGAGACCCAACTTCTGGGTGCCCCTGCCCCTTTGCCACTCCAGAAGATGAGGGGCCTGGGGTTGCTTGGACTCCCAGGCCTGGCTGGAACGTGGTCTCTGCCCTCAGGAGCGGCTCCTTCAGCAAGCAGGAACTGACCAGCTACCTACTCGAGGCCAGCGCCATCTGCGCCAAGCTGGGCTTGGCCTTCCTGCACGCCTTCCATGAGGTTACCTTCCGCAAGCCCACCTTCTGTGACAGCTGCAGTGGCTTCGTGAGCATCAGTTCTGTCCTTGCTAGGGGATCCCGAGAGCATCCCACTCCCTCACTGCTGGCCCTGCCCTGGAGGGAGGACAGTCCCCGGGGACCCCAGAGAAAACTCCAAACTCCAGAAAAACCATCACCCGCCCCCAGCCTGAAATCATCGTCACTTGTCACAGAAACCCTAAACAGAGTGGGGAGATACACTCTAGA
The DNA here is from genome assembly GCF_030435755.1 of Ochotona princeps. Taxonomy (NCBI): domain Eukaryota; kingdom Metazoa; phylum Chordata; class Mammalia; order Lagomorpha; family Ochotonidae; genus Ochotona; species Ochotona princeps. The sequence continues at coordinate 49,220,821 of NC_080847.1, read as the reverse complement.
CCATCTCCAAAGGCCAGATAATGTGCCTGTCCCACATGGGCCCTAAGTCCCAGCTGACCTGGACAATCACAGGGGACGCATCAGTCATAATGTCCCCATTGGTCCCCAAGACTGATTGGCGTCCACAGCTGGGGAAATGACATCCAGACAGATCTCTGGACTCCAGATCATTCCAACCCTGGGTCACTCTTGAACTCATACCATCCTCTAAACACTAGATAGTGGCTGCAGCTCCCTATCTCACTCCCTATCCTTGCACTAATTCCCAGCCACCGGCCTTCATTCACTAACTGTACACCTGCACACCAGGTGATGCTAGACCCCGGGGGCTGGGGGCCGGGGGACATGGACAGCAGAAATACCCACGCACTTCATGATTGACTAGCTCTAGATTCCACCTGACCCTGATACCCTAGATGACCTTCCCAACTTGGGAGACAATATACAAGCTGCAGTTAAAAGCTTCTAGCCTTAGGCATTTTCAAAAGCAGGGGTAGTGCCACACTTCACAGCCCCTGCCTCCCCAGCCTGGGTAACCTATTCCGCTCTCATTCCTAGCTCTGGGGTGTCATCAAGCAAGGCTACCGCTGTCGGGGTGAGTGGGTTGTTGGTCAGTGGGAGGGGACATGGGACCTGCAGGCTACAGGGATGCAGGGTACCCCTTAGGTATCTGCTTGTTTCCCCAGACTGTGGGCTGTGTTGCCACAAACACTGCAGAGACCAAGTGAAGGTGGAGTGTAAGAAGAAGCTAGGAGCCAGGGGCGATGTGGGCCCCCCAGAAGCCCCCACCCCACCCACCACAGCCCCCCATGCCAGCTGTGGTAAGGCCAGAATGGGAGAGGGCTGGTGGGTAGGGAATCAATGCCAAGGCCATGAGACCCTTCCCATCACAACCATACCCCTTCTTCTACCCTGCACCCCATAAAACAGGTTCAGAGGACAGTCTCCCCCTGGAACCCGAGACTGGCTGCCACCTGCACCATGCCTGGACCCAGACAGACTCCTCACACCCCTTCTGGGACCTGGAAATGGTGAGGAAGAAGTGCCACCTGTCCCCAGCTGGATGTGCAAGGGACAGATCTTTGGCCTGGGCAAGAACAGACCCATCTTGGAGGAATGCATGAGGAAGTAAAGCTAGGCAGAGGTTCACAATCGCATGAGAGTGCGGCTGTGGGTACAGACACTGGGGAGTTTTTAATACTGATGGAAACATCACCCAGGCTGGGGGTAAGTAGAGGAGGGGAAAAAAATGGAAGGAGGAAGATGTCAGCACAGGACCTGTCACTGTCAGGGACGATCCCGCAGGACTCAGATCAGGTGTGGAAAGCAGAGTCCATGCGGAGGGGCAGTGGCCGCAAACCTCAGCCCCTGCATCCCTGTCTGCCTCCCTCTAGGGGCCGACTCCACCCACCACCCAGTCACCCAAGCCGGATTCCTAGACATTGTCACAGTCTTTCTTCTCTCTGGCACCCCCTGCTCCTGGAGCTAGTCCCAACCTGCAGGACCCCACCCACCCTCACTGCCTTGGACGAGAGGACCTGACATCTCTTCTCTAGGAGAAGGCGCACTCCAGTGCCCTTCCCTGCTGGAGACATTTACACTAGGGCATCATCTCCCCAATGCTCCATTTCCCAGCTGAACAGACCGGGGCTCTGCCCCTAGGTTGGCAGAGCTCCCAAGGGCTGGAGGCGAGACTCAAACTTGGACCTTCTGACAGCCCCCAAACTGGAAGCTCTGGGTCAGTAAGGCTGGGGGTAGGGGCGAGCATAGAATGTGTAGAAGATGGAGGGCGGCAGAACAGGGATGCCATGGATACCCAAGTCCAGCCCTCTGCTCAGAGTCCTCCTGCAGCTGCATCTTCCACAAAGGTAAAGCCGGAGCCCTCACCCTCACCCTGGCCCACCCCATGACCTCCAGCCTCGCCACCTGCCCCCTTCCTGGCTTGCTCATCCTCTACTTCAGCCACACTGGCCTTGCCGACCTCTGGGCATGCCAAAGCCAGTCCTACCTCAGGGCCTTTGTACCAGCCATCCCCAATGCCTGAAAAACAACTCACCCAACTCCCACAGCGATTTTACTGCAGGGACACCTTCTTGGGGAGACCGCCCGGAACCATACTCAAAAGCGCAATACTTTCATCTGGCCCGCCCCAGACCCAGCCCTGCCTTCTGGCTTTATTGCTCTCCCTTGTCTGTGCTACCCACCTGCTCATCTCCCATCGGTGTCTGCCCCTCCTGCCCAGAGGTGTCACACTCGGAAAAGCGGGGACTCCCACGAGTCTTCCATGGCAAGGTCACAGTGCCTACAGCAAGGCTGCCATGTAGTGGACTCCTGAGAATGTCTGTCCAGTGCCTGAAGGTGCCCTAACCATGCCCACAAGAGAAGGGGGACCCTGTGGATCTGAGCCCACAGGGCTCTGAGAACTGTCCCTTTCTCCATAGATAGAAGCCCTAAAGTTCCCATCAATTAAATTTATTTTCCAGAGAACACAGTTCTTGGTGTCGAATGCTGGTTGGAGGTAGCATGTCTGGGGCCTCAGAATTGAGCAGCAAGGCAAGGAGAGACGTGGGTGCTAGGAGCCAAGGGAGACAACACCTGTGGCAGCAGCATGGCCCGGAGGACACATTCTCCCACGTCCCCACCGGCCACTGGCTCCTTGTTACTTCTTCTTCTTCCGGCGACCCCAGTTTTGGCGGCCTGCCCTGCGCCCGCCTGCATCTTCCCTTCGGCTCTGCCAGGTGGGCATGGGAGCCTCCAGCTCATTTGGACGGCCGCCCCGGTCTGGCACAGCACCCATTAGCACCTGAGAAGTGATCACACTTGAGTTTCGGGGGTGGAGGGGAGACATAGACAAAGGGCCAGCGAGCAGAGATGGTGACCCCATGGCTATGTCTTTGGGAGGAGGGACCGCATTGGTGCAAGATCCTAAAGGGTCCTAGGGGGCTCAGCAAAGGGAAACAAAGAGGCTGACAGCACAAGTCCATGTCCCCACCAGAATTAACGAGGCCACCTCAGCTTTGTCGACCTCGTATGGGGCTCTGTGTGACACTTCCAGCAAGAGGGTGATTTTTTCTTAATGATCCATCATACGTGAATCGTAAATTTTGAGATGACTTTAGAGGTCATTTAAGCTGAGCGCTTCTCTGTTTACTTTCTTTAATGTTTCAAAACCAATATAGAATATCTCTCTCCCTTTCAAATAAAAATAAGTATTCTTTAAAGATTTACTTATTGTTACTTGAAAGGTAGATCTACACAAAAAGAGAAAGACCTTCCATCTGCTGGTTCGCTCCCAATATGGCCGCAGCATTCAGAGTGAGGCCAGTTGAAAGCCAGGAGCTTACAGTTTCCTGTAGGTCTCTCACAAGGGTGCAGAAGTTCAAGTACTTGGCCCATCTTTTGTTGCTTTCCCAGCAGGGAGCTGGATCAGAAGTGGAGCAGCTTGGGCTCGGCAGCGTGGCCTAGTGGCTAAGGTCCTCGCCTTGATCCCATATGGCCGCTGGTTCTGATCCCGGCAGCTCCACTTCCTCTCTGTCTCTCCTCCTCTCAGTATATCTGACTTTGTAATAAAATAAAATAAATCTTTAAAAAAAAAAAAAAAAAAGAAGTGGAGCAGCTGGAGCTTGAACCAGTGCTATATGGGATGTCGGCACTACAGGCAGAAGACTTAACCTACCATGCCATGGCTCTGGCCCCATCAAAAGAAATAAATCTCTTTAAAAAAAAAAATACAGGAGCTGTTGTAGTGTAATGGGCAAAGTCTGCCTGTGACGCTAGCATACCATATAGGTACTAGTTCAAATCGTGAATGGGCCACTTCTAATCCAGGCTAATGGCCTAGGAAAAGTAGCAGCACAAGATGGCCCAAGTGTTTTCGTTCCTGTACCTATGTGGGAGACCCAAATGAGGTTCCTGGTTCCTGGCCTCAGCCTGGCCCAGCACTGGCCATTGTGGTCATCCTGGGAGTAAACCAGTGGATGGAAGATCTCCCTGTCTCTTCCTCTCTAACTCCGCCCTTCAAAATAAAGAAACCAAGGTGAGGTGGTGAGGAAAGATCTTAAGGCCAAGGTAGGGGGGCAGGCAAGGACCCCACAGGAAGCACTGGGGAACCACAGAGGGGTTCTGAGCTAGGGACAGTCATGGTCAAGTGTGTCCTTTGGATGTGTCCTAGCTGCTATGTAAAGAGGGTAGATCAGAGTGAGTCCACCAACCAGGCACCCAGTGTTAAAGGACCCGGTTAGGCCAAGACAGAGGCTAAAAGGCCAACACAAGGTGAAGGCCAGGCCCTTCCCCAGCCCAAGTGCCCACCTTGTTGATGGCACAGCAAGTCCCTCGGCGGGCAGCCATGCTGGTGGCAGGCACCAGACGAGACAGGTCAGCCCGGGCAGCCAGGACATGTGCGATGGAGACAGTCGAGTCCGGGGTCAGAACCTCTCGAATCGGGGTCAGCACTGCCTTCATGGCCTCTCCTTGGGCCTGGAAAAGGGGTACATGCAGAAGGTTCCCCAAAGCCTTTGCCAAGTGCCTGTCATCCTGGAGCACCTGCTCCCCACTGAGGGCCTCTGTGTGCCCCCAAAGGCACTTGCACTGGCAGCTTGGTGCCCACTGGGACAGTATGAGGTAAGTGAGGAACATTTAAGATGCAGGGCCACATCAGAGATGAGCATGTCAAGGGCACTGCCCACTAGGTCTGGAACTAGACTGCTCGCCCTCCAAGGTCATGACCATCCCCCATTCTCACAGGCTCTCCGGGGCTCATGAAGCCGCCTGCCACGTTAGATGCAACAAGGGCTCCTTGTGGATATGCCTGCCAACCTTGGACCTCTCCGCTTCCAAACCCACAGCCAGAATGTACCTCTTTTGCTTAGGAAGTCCCCAGCCTTGGGTATTCTGTCACAGCACAAAAACAGACCCATGCTGCCTCCCTGCCCATAGTCCTAACTAAGGAGTGAAGGTCTGAGGTCACTCAGGGATCAGGGCTTGGCGGGGAGGAAGAAGCATCTAGAAGCCCCATACAAGTTTCTACAAGGGCCTGGGCCCTGGGGACCTGCAAGAGGGCAAGTGTCCTGGCCCCATCCTTCCTCCCTGCTCTGGCCACCCAACTGCCTTGCCTGCAGTACCTCTGCCCGCTCGCTCCAGTGGAAAGCAGATGTGGTGAGGTCTAGGCGCCGAAGGAGGAGGCAGCGGCGGCAGCGGTACTGCTCTGTCAGCCTTTGAGACAGGGTCTCCAGTGCTTCCTAGAAGAGTTTCCGTCCATCCCTCATCCCATGGGTGTCTCTCTGGGTCAGGAGAACGCTCACATATAGCCACACCCAGTCTTACCCATCTGGGAGCATCCAGCAGCTGGCTGAGGAGAGGCTGCATGGACTTGGCCGGCAGAGAAGGCAGCAGCTCCGAGATCTGATGAAAGAAACCACAGGAACATTGGAACAGAGTCAGGGTGGAACCCTCTGCACCCCAGGCCCCCCACAGCCCCACGGAAAGGCATCCCTGCGGTTGTGACATTCCTGCCAGAGAGGGTGGTCTTGGGAGGGTTCTACCTTGGCATGCAGCTCCCTTAGCAGCTGGCTGGCAGGAGTCCCCCGCGTGGGTCGCGGCAGCCCCAGGGCTTGCAGGCTAAGGACCAATTCGTGGACCGGGCCAGCTCCCTCCTCTTCCCCTTCCCTAGAAGGTTCCACAGGGCTGGCATCCCGCTGGGGGCCCAGACACAGGAGACGGGCAGCCTGGAGCTCGGAGCAGAGAAAGCCTACAAAGAAAAGTGGTGGAAGGTGCCAAGGAAGAGGGCTGCTTCTCCACCCACGAACACCTAAAAGCTTGGGAGGCTACAAAACATCTCACCCAGCACCTCCGAGACCCTCCCACCGGGCTCCTAGTAGGGCTCCTCAACTTTGAAATCCCGCTCATCTCGGGGCCCGTTGCCTCGCCCAAACCTGGCCTCACCCACCCGAGAGACTCGCCACGCCCCCATGCCTCAGCCCCGCCCTATGCACCGCCCAAACCTAGTCCCGTCCACTTGGGAAATGCGCCCCGCCCCGCCTAACCCTGGCCCCACCCACCTGGAAGCCTCGCCCGGCCCAGCCTAACCTTGCCCCACCCGCCTGGGAGGCCCGCCTCCAGGCCTCGGCCCCGCCCCCACGCCTGACAGCCCCGCCCACTTCCGCATGGGGCCGGCTCTGGCCATCCCAGGCTCACGCAGCAGGCGCAGGCCCGCGCCGGGCTCCCGCAGCGCCGTCTCGCAGTCCTCGCCGCCGAACGCGCGGTCGGGGCAGTTCAGCTCCCGCAGCAGGCCGGCCAACTGCCGCACAAATTCCTCCTGGGCGTCGGGGCCTGCGGGCGGCGGGCGGGAGCCGTCAGGGCGCGGGCCCCGCCCCGCCCCCCGGCCCTCCTCGGCCCCCCGCCCCGCACGCACCGCCGCCGGCGCGCAGCACCTCGGCGCCCTCGGCTCGCCTTCGCTCCAGGGCGCCCAGCGTCGCCAGCTCCGCCGCCAGCCGCGCGCACAGAGCCCTGAAGTCTGGGCACGAGGGGCCGCGCGACGCCGCGTCCGGAAAGCCCTCGTATCTGAGGCGAGACCGAGGCGGCGGGAAGGGGTCAGGGGGCATCCGTCACCATCCGCGTCTGGAGGGGGCGCAGGCCCGCCCTTGCTGCGCGCCACGCCGCACTGCCCCCTTACCCCAGGGCTCGCAAGTCGCGGGCCACGGCGGCCCGCTCTCGGGCGGCCGCCTCCACCCCCTCCATGCGAGCGTCCTCTCGGAGCCCGGCGCGCGCGCCCCGGGCAAGCCGGCCACGGGCTCCGCCCCCGACCAATCAGCCGCTTCTCACCCAAGGGCCTGGCGCTCCGATTGGCGCAGGGTGCAGCAGGGCCCGCCCCCACGCCTTCCTTGGGGGTAACCTGTGAGACCTAGGATTTGTCCTGTTCTCTGGGAGCCTGACTGTTGGGATGGGCCAGCAGGTGTCTACCGGCTTCCCTCAGGTGCCCTTTGCTCTTCAAGCACCGCAGACCCGCCCCAAGTCCAGAAGCTTGCTTCCTCCTTTCCTTCTTAGGTTTAGAATTCACGCAGGGAGGGCCCGGCAGCGTGGCCTAGTGGCTAAAGTCCTCACCTTGAACGCCCCGGGATCCCATGTGTCTCCACTTCCCATCCAGCTCCCTGCTTGTGGCCTGGGAAAGCAGTTGAGGATGGCCCAAAGCATTGGGACACTCACCCGCGTGGGAGACCCAGAAGAGCTCCTGGTTCCCGGCTTCGGATCGGCGCAGCACCGGCCATTGCGGTCACTTGGGGAGTGAATCATCGGACGGAAGATCTTCCTCTCTGTCTCTCCTCCTCTCTGTACATCTGACTTTGTAATTAAAAAAAATTCACTCAGGGAGCCAAGCATCCTGGCTCATCCTTCTCGTGCCTCCGCCATCAAAACTAGGCCCTCCTGATTGAGTACAGCGTGCCTGTTCAGCCTCCACCTCACCCTGAACCTTGGAGGGAGGGAGTTGTCGTAATGGGGAGAGTAGGCCTCTTGGGGCTGGCACTATGGCTAAGCTTCCACCTGCAAGCGCCAGCATCACACGTAGGCTCTGGTTCATGTCCTGGCTGCTCCTCTCCCTGCCCCCCCACCAGCTCCCTGCTTATGGAAATCCACGAAGGATGGCTCAAATCCTTGGGATCCTGCACCCACGTAGGAGGCCTGGGAGAGGCTTGAGGCTCCTTGCTTCAGGTCGGCTCAGCTCTGGCCATTGTGGCCACTTGGAGAATGAACCAATGGATGGAAGACTTTTCTGTCTCTCCTCTCTGCAAAATCTGTCTTTCCAATGAAAATAAAGACATCTTTTAAAAAATAACAGCAATTTGTGATACGGGCATCCCATATAAGCCCTGTTATTGCTGCTGGTTTTGTTTCTGCTGTTAAAAACTATCATTGTGGGCCCGGCGTGATAGCATAGTGGCTAAAAGTCCTTGCCTTGCACACCCAGGATCCCATATGGGTGCTGGTTCTAATCCTGGCAGCCCTGCTTCCCATCCAGCTCCCTGCTTGTGGCCTGGGAAAGCAGTCAAGGGCAGCCCAAAGCCTTGGGACCCTGCAACTACGTGGGAGACCCAGAAGAGGCTCCGGGCTTCTGAGCTGCTGGCTTCAGATTGGGGCTCCAGTCATTGAGGCCACTTGGGGAGTGAATCATCGGATGGAAGAGCTTCCTCTCTGTATATCTGACTTTCAAATAAAAATAAATAAATCTTTTTAAAAATTATTTTAAAAAAGCTATCATTGCAGGTCTACTTTTCCTAGCTCCACCAGAGCCTCCATCCCACTAGGAGTAAGAGGTGGGCTGGGAACCTCAACAGAACAAGGGCCAGGATTTACTCCTTTGAAGCTGAATTTGTCCTTAATCTGATCCTTCATTGGAGACTTGACCAAAACAGAGCATTCAGAGGTCACTTGTTGAGCAAAGTCCGCATGAATCCACAAGCCCTGCTTCCAAATAGGTGCAGTGTCTCCACTCTTCTCCTGCCACTTCCTGCCCTCACCCTGGGCCTGTCCACCATGGCCTTTCCCTGGACCAGCCCCCTGCCACCACGGGGTCTGTTGCCAATGTGCAGCCAGTAGGAGTCAAGCCATACCTCCCCGGCGCAGAGCAGTCCAAACGTCACTCTGTCTCACGCCAGGTGTGTGCAGTGGCTGGCCAGCAAGGCCCAGGCACCTGCTTCTCCCCCTGCAGACACTCCCACTCCCCTGGCCTTGTTTGTACACACTCACTCCTGTTCCCCTCCCTTACAGTTCCAGCACTGTGGCTCAGTGAGCTAAATCATTGTCTGCAGTGCCATGATCCCACATGGCAATGGCTGGAGTCCTAGCTGCTCTACTGGCTGATCAAGCTCCCTGATGGAAGCCGGAGGGTGGCACATGGTGGCCCAAGTGCTTGGGCCCCTATACCTATGTGGGAAACTTGAAGGAAGCTTCTGGGCTCCTGGTTTTACTGTCCCCAACCCTGGTTGTTGCAGCCATTTGGAGCATGAACCAGCACATGGAAAGTCTTTGTGTCTTCCTCTCCTTCTATGTACAACTCTTTCAAATAAATAAAATCTTTAAAAAATAGGTAAAATAGGTGACCCAGCATGGTAGCCTAGTGGCTAAAGTCCTTGACTTGTGTGCACTGAGACTTCATATGGGCACCAGTTCATGTCCTGCAGCCCTGCTTCCCATCCAGCTCCCTGTTTTATTTCCTCAACTGGGAAAGCAGGCGAGGATGGCCCAAAGCCTTGAGACCCTGCACGCACATGGGAGATTCAGAAGCTCCTAGCTTAAAATCAACTCAGCTCTGGCTACTGTGGCCACTTGGGGAGTGAACCAGCAGGTGAAAGGTCTTCCTATCTCTCCTTCTCTGCAAATCTGCCTTTCCAATTCATTTTTAATAAATAAATAAAAAAGCGCTCTTTCCTGGAGCACCCCTATCCCACAGGACTCCCTCACCACCCTTAGGGCTCTATCCAATGTCTGGACTACCCTGGCAAAAAGCACCCATTTCCCTCATCCACTCTTCACTAGTTAGCATTCTTTGCCATTTCTTACGCATTCAGTCCTTTTCAGATGCTCTCTCCCACTGTAAAGTTCACACACCTCTTGCGGGAAGGGATTGTTGTTCCACCCCCTGCTTTAGACCGGGCACCTGCAGCATGCCCTGAATGCTTCAGAAACACATTTCTTGAGAGAGACGTCTTGATACAGCATGTGATGCTGCCATTCGGGGCACTCTCATCCTGTACTGAAGTGTCTAGCTCCCTCCTGTACTGGGAGGCAGCAGGTAACCAGACGCTTAGGTCCCTGCCACCCACACAAAATTTCCAGGCTCCTGGCTTCAGGCTGTCCCTCCCCCTCACCTCACTGCCCACCACCTGCTATGGGCATTTGGGGAATGGACCAATGGGATGGAAAGACCTCTCTCCTTCTCTCAGTCATTCTGCCTTTCAAACAAATCTTCCAAAAAATAAATGTACATGTTGAATGACAGGGTATGTAGAGTGTAACTACAAGGACTGCTTGGAAGGTGGCTAACAAGAGGAGGTTGCGTGGCCAAGGCGCACCACAGCAAATAACCACCAGAGCCTGAAACTTTGTCACAGACGTTTCTTGGAGCAGATCTGATGCCCCCTCCCTTCCCCCAACGACAAGACTGGCTTCTTTGGCCCCCATCCTCCCCCAGCACTTCAGCCTGTGCTACTGACTCTGACGAATGTTGAGGTCACAGACTGACTTAGAATCAACATCAGGAAGATATATGTTGGGGTGCCTCCCCCAGGTCTGGGGGCCAAGCATCCAATGCAAGGGGCAAACAGCTGGGAGGCCCCAGGCTCTGAAGTCTTGCTGGCTCCCAGGGTCAGCCCTCCACACGCCCCTGATGTGGGGGTGATGAAGGGCAATCATGGATCATAGGTGGGTGTCAGTAGGGAGCAGGACTAGGAGACCCAGGGGTGAGGGGAGGCGGTGCTGGGAGGTAGGGGCTGGAGTAGCGGGGGGGGATGACCCGGCCCCCACCGCGTCACCCAAAGATCCCACAGCACCGTACAGCACTCTGGTCTCCCATCCCACCCTCTTCCCAAAACGAGGTAGGTTAAGAATGGAGCTTCCCCCCGCCCACACCCATCACGGAAGGAGGGGGGAGGCCGAGGCACAGAGAGGGGGATGGGGACCCAGGCTGCCCCAGCCCCACCAGTCCCTCCGCCCTCAGCTCTGGTGAGTTTGACAGTGATGAGAGCCGGGCAGAGTAGGGGAGGGGAGGGACACACACACACACACCCTCCCCCTTTTTCTCTGCCCTGAGATCAGGGTCCGGTAGCGGACAGCTGAATCTCACAGGTTCCGGATGTCATAAATAGGTAATCATTGACCGGAAGTGGTAGGAGGCGCCATCCCTAGAACCCTAAGTGGCCAGCCAAGTCTGGGACATGAAGGTGAGACTGTACACTTCCAGATGCTTAGGCCTGGACCACAGGTGCTGAGCTGGTAACACAGCTGAGTATGTCCCTGCTCTGGGACCCTGACCCTCTCACACAGGACATCAGATCTCAAGACGGTGGCATTCTCCTCCCATAGCCAGAGGAATCTCTGAGGACCATGAAATGCAACTTCCAAACTTTCTCACACCACGCTCCTCTTCCCCCAACTCCGGGATTGACAAGAAGGAGTTGATGGAGAGAGGGGCAGGACATAAAAGGTGAGAGTTGGGGCCAGAAGGAGGGCTCCAGTCTGAGCTTGGGGTTGGAAGGGGTGGGTGGTGGGGATACGTTCTGTTAAGTCTGGCAACTCCAGGTGCCCAGTAGAGCCATCACGAGCCCTAAAGGTGCCTTTGTGTGAGTCAGACGAAGGTACACCTGGCTGGCAGACTGCAATGGAGACTCCAGCCTCTCTTGCTGGGCGTGTTCCTGCTCAAGGAACAGCCTATGCTGGGCCCTACAGGTGGGCTTGGGGGACCTCCTGGCTCATCCTAACCCAGTCCAGGAATCCAAGTTTAAATGGTTATTTGGCTTCCCCAAAGATAGAGATCTTTTTAAGGGTGACGGGGGTGTCTGGGCTGGGTTTGTGGGAGCAGGAATTCCAGAGCCTGGAGCCTGGGGAGGTTGGGGGGAGGCCTACGTATGGCAGGAGTCAGCTATTCCAGAGGTCTCCAGGACTGCACTAGGCTCCAGGGTCTGGGGGTCTAAGGGTGTGAGGGCTCCAGAGCATCACAGATTTGAGTGTCTCTGGGGTGCAGGGACCAGCATCTCGGGTCAGGAATCATCCCAGTGTTGGGGGTGCTTGGGACCTGCATCCAGAGTCAACGGCACCTTGGGGTCTTAAATCCAGTGCTCTTGAGCCCATTAGGGTCACTCAGGAGCTGGGGACCAGCATGCCAAGGAGCCCTGACTCTCAGAGTAGGAACCCTCCGCCAGCCTTAGGGAAGCTGGGAGGAAGGGGGTAGAAGGAAACCCAAGTTCCCAGGGGTCTCAAGATCCAGGTGCAAGGGAGGCCTACAAGAAAACTATCTAAGGCCTCAAGACCGGTGTCTTGGGTCTTAGAGTGTTGGGGTTGGTAGCCACCTGTGGTGGTGACCCCGAGGGTACCAAATACCTCAGGCCTATACACTATCTGAAGCACCCCCACCCTGAGCACACCAGCTTTTAGGGGATGTCCATGGAGGTGTTGTGGTTCCTTGGCCACCAGAGCACCCTTGCGTCTGACATCTGCATCTTGGGAAGCCTCTGGGATGGGTCATAGATTTGGGCCCATCCCAAGGACTCTGCATCTTAATAGCCTGGGGTCCCATGACAGTTGGTGGTCCTGGATTGAGGGCTGAGTTTGTGGGGTCGGGGGGCACTCAGGAGTCAGAAGGCTTAGGGGCCAGGAACCTGGTGATTCCAGACCCAAGCCAGGTCTCCAGCCTAGGAGTATTTGGTATCTCAGCCGTCTTGGGGCTCTAAGCACATCTCAGATGTGGATATACCAGGGTCTAGGCCAATATTCAGGGACCACTGTCCAGGGAGGAGGGGAGGAAAGGGTACTGTCTTGAGATCTGGGAGTAATTGGACAAGAGCAGGGTCAGGGGTTGCCAATTGCTAATTCTAGGGGCGTAATCGAGGGGCTGGTAGGTCATTTGGACAAGGAGTCAGGGGTTCCAGGGCCCTGTGGGTCTCGGTTACCTTCACATCCACCTCTCTGATGCTCTCTGGAGATCCCAAAAGTCTCTTGGGGTGGAAGGGGTGCGGGGGGGGAGGGGACGAGTACAGGGGGTGGGGAAAGGAGGGATGGAGACCGCCAGAATTCAGGATGCCTGGGACCTCGTGGACAGATACCCCAAAGAAGCTGGGTCTGGAGCCGTACCATCCTAGGTTTGGGTTCCAGGTTCCGGGTCTGGGATCTCTCTCAAGCTCCAAGTTCTCCGGATGTGCCTAGGTCTGAAGTTTAGGTTCAAACTGAGTCCGGGGTCCTGGACCCTCACCTCTAGGTCCTGGGTCCGGTTCCCGGACCTTCCTCACCGTGCAGCCTCCTCGTGACGACCCCCGCAGCCAGCGCAGCCACATCGCGCTGCTACCCAGTGGCAGGCGCGCAGGGGCGCATAGCAGCAGAGGCAGGGCACCGCCAAGGAGAGCGCGGCCAGTGCGGCCCAACGCGCGGCGGGGCGCGGATGGCCCGGCTCGCAGGCACACGGGTCCGAGAAGTCGCCCTCGGCGTCCGACAGGCAGTGGTAGAGCAAGCTCTCGGCGCACCACAGGCAGCTGAGCCGGCGCACCAGAAGACGACCTGGATCTGGGGCCTCGGCGCAGCGGCCACCACGGCCGTCAGCACGGCGGCGGAAGAGGGCCCGGCAGTGCACGCAGCGGGCTGCCTCCTCCGCCTCCGGGGAGGCTTTGGCCGGCGCAGGGGCGGGGCCGGGGCCCGGCGGGGGACGTGCTGGGGGTGTTGGGGGCGCAGCCTCGGTCAGAGGAACGGGAAGTGCTGCTGGCGGCCCCAGGGCTGCACCCCTCAACGCACCGCTCTTGGGGAAGCGCACGATGCAGGTGGACAGGGCGAGAGGCACGGGCGGCCCCGAACGCCTGTAATCCTCATAGCCACCGCGGCCACCCCAGCCTGTGCCCCCTGCCGCGGCCAGGGCCTCGGAGGGGTCTGGAATCCCAGTGAATGGTACAAGTGGAGGGTAGCTCTGTGGGATGAAGTGATATGGGAATCAGGTTACGGGGGCTCTGAGTCCCCACACGCCTCCCCTCCCACCCCATCACAATCCCACAAGACCCAAGACCCAGTAATCCGAATCTTCCAGCTCCAAATCCTCTTCGGCCCAGGATTCAGATGTTCAAAACCCGAACCTGCCCCCTTCCCAAAGTCCCTCAGCCCCCTCATTTTCCCAGGGGCAAAGGCATCCCACACAGCCTTAAAGATCCAGTGGCTTAAGGTCCCCACTCCTGTCTTCCTCTAGATCCAGCAGCCCCAGCTCTCAGCCCTTCAGGAGTTCTGGACGCTTGGTCACTTTCTCCAGGACACAGGAGCCTGGCCCCTGCACCCCTCACATCCCCTCAGCCACCAAGCCCTTGCGAATTCAGCAGTCTGAAGGTATGCGCTAAGGAAGAAATGACCAAGGCATCCCCCAACCCCTCATAGCACACACACACTGGGAAGCCCTCATCCCGACCCTTGCAGAAGTCCAGGTTTCTAAGCCTCTCCTCGCCCCAGCTCAGTCGTCAGGGGTCAGCCACAGCCTGCTCTGGGACCCCTTTCCCTTGGCCCAGCCTTCGGTTGGGACGTAGAGGTTGCCCACCTGAGCGGAGGAGCAGCGGCGCTGGGGAGGCGTGGCTGGCCCGAAGGCAGAAGCTGACTCCACGGTGACGATGGGGGCGGCCGAGGCGGTGGTGGGAGGCGTCTCCTGGCGACTGTGACTGGAGGAGGAGTCGCTGTCCACGTGGGACTGGGGGAGAGATTGGCAGCTATAGCGGGGCTGGAACCCCTCACAGCCCATGCCCTCCCATAGGCCCCTTCCCGCTGAATGCTGGGAGCTTTGTGGCTCAGGTACAAGCCCAGCTTGGGATACTGGCTGATTGTGTGACCTGTGGCAAATTAGCCTGCCTCTTGGAGCCTGTTTCCTGCGCTGTAAAATGGGGGATGGGATGTCAACAAAGCCCCTATTCCCCTTGTTAGCACCCACAGCCGGAAGTAAAGGAGAGCTGGACTCTGCCTTCACGGCCATTGTTTTCGACCCCTCCAACCACCTGTTCAACAACTCTGACGGTGGGTTGCCATGGCTGCCACACCCCACCACAGCAGCTCATCATCCCTGCTCTCAGAAGCCCTCTCCTGGGGCCAGGCACCTGCTGTCTTCCCTCCTTCTCAACCTCTCACCATAATGGGGGCAGTGCTGCCCACCGGAAGAGCCTGCCCCACCCGAGCATCACCTTTCAATGGCCGGGACCTCCCTCGGACCCTTTCTGTGCTATTTGCTGCAGGTGCCTTTCTGGTGCAGCCCTGACTCCTTTGTCACCTGGTCACTGGCCCCCACGCACGTCCACTGAGCCCCCAGGAAGCCCCAGGCTGACAGCGGCCACCTCACAGCAAGCAGGCTCGGAGCTGTCTGTGTGACTGCTGTGGCCTTAACTCCATGTCCCACTGCCCGGGGATTTCCCATTTTTTTTTTTTTCTATCCACAGAACCAGTTTTGTTCCTCCAGGTGTTCTCAAAACCTCCCACTGTTCCCAGCGAGAGCCAGAATGCACCTGACATATGTGCGTTCAGTCATTCAATCATTTTATTCCACACACATTCGTTTAATGCTCAAGGGGTGACAGGTGCTGTTAGAGGCAGTGGGGACTCCACCAAGAAACCAACAAAAGAGCTTCAACCCCCTCCTGGGACTGACACTCCAGCACTGAAATGATGGGCAGTAAACTAAAAGATAAGAAAGCTGTCTTTTCAGAAGGGAAGTAAGGGAGAAAAAAATCCCTAGAAGGTGAGGAAGAAGACTAGTGCTGTGGAACAGTGCGTTAAGCCATCACCTGCAATGCTGGCATCCCATATGGTGTGTGGTTAACTCCAGTCCCAACCACTTCACTTCCAATCTAGACCCCTGGTAATGTGCCTAGGAAAGCAGCAGAAAATGCCCAAGTCCTTTGGCCTCAGCCATCCAGATGCCAGACTTGAATGGAGTTCCAGGCTCCTGGCTTTGGTTTGGCCCAGGCACTACAGCCATTTGGAGAGTGAACCAGCAAATACGTGTCTCTCTCTCTCTCTGCTTTTCAAATAAATAAATAGATCTTAAAAAAAAAAAACATACATAGAAAAAAAGATGGGAAAATTACAACTAGGCAAGATGCAATGGAAGGGTGTAGTAGGTTACTCACAGAGGGCCTTACGTTTGTGTCAAGCCGAGAAATAGGGGAATGAGCCATGTTCCCTGAGACAAGGACATGCCTGACCCGGTACAGCAAGAGTGAGGCAGCCAGAATGGTTGCCTCAAGGGGAGCAGGTGGAGGCCAGGGAGCTGAACTTGCCTGGGACGGAGGGAGAGGCGACTGAGGGCACATGCTGACCATTCTGAAAGTGAAGTAGCCCTTGCTGCCAGGTTAGAGTCCCAGGGGACTCCTGGGCCTATAGCCTGAGTCACAGGAAACACAGGTGTCCTTCCTTCATGCAGACACTGACTTTTACAATATATTCATTTTTACAAAGTATCCTTTTTTAAAGCTTGGAAGTCCAGGAGGGTGTAGATTTAGAAGACAGAAATCTCCTGACTGCTGGGTCATTCCCTCAACATCTGCAGTAGTGGTAGAAGCGGGAGTCAGGAGCCAGGAGCCAGGAGCCAGGAGCCAGGAAGCCACTCTGTGGCTCCTGGGTGGGTGAGAGGAGCTCAGGTTCTTGGGCCATCACTGCTGCTTCCCAAGGTCTCCATCAACAGGAAGCTGCAGGTGGGAGCTGGAGCTAGGGGATGGGACCCAGACAATCTGATGTAGGACTCAGGTGAAATCAGTAGGCCAAACGCTCACCTCCTCTCCAGCCTAGAATAGAGGCTCCAAGAGGGAAGGTAGTTTGTGGTGTTCCCCATGCCTAAAATACTGCCTGGTACACAGAAGGTGCTCAATGAATACCCTTGGATGAATGTGAGGTTCACCCTGAAATCAGGAAACAAGAGTGACTGGGATTGAAAGCTGACGCTGAGAGTTTGGGCCTACAACTATGTCCCCCAGCAGGTGGCCTGGGGGCTGCAGCCCCCAGGGTGTTCCCCCACCGTCCCAGCACTGACATCCAGAGACTCAACTCACCGTCAGCGGGCAGGGCGTCTCTGCAGTGTCCTGGGAGGGGGAGGAGGAGGAGGAGGAACAGGAAGGGGTGAGTGAGCCTATAGCAAGGAGAGAGGCAAAGAGTGAGTCGCCTGCCCCTCACCCCAGCCCCCCCTACCTTCCATGCCTCCACTCTCAGCCCCCCAGAGTGGAGCTCACCTCCCGCTCCACTCACCTCGACCAAGCGCTGCCAGCGCGGCCAACAGGCTCTTTTGGAACTCATCAGCCTCTGCGGGACTCTGGAATGTCAGCCCAAACTTGCAGTCACCCAGGCTCCAGTGGTGGAAGATGGGGTTCACCTTGTTGTACACCAGGCCTGGCCTCAAGGGACACTCCAAGGTAGTCTGAGAGGCAGGAGGGGTGTGGTCAACCCCCTGTGGTCAGCCCCTGCAGCTGGCTGCACCTGCAGCTTCCCCTCTACCCATGACCCTTCTGCACATCAAGCCTCTCAAACCTCACTTCCAGTGCTCCCCAGCTCCGGCCCCTGCTGGGGCTGCAGTGGAGAGCCCACTGCTTCTGGTCGCACCACTGACACCCCAATCATGCCCTGCTCCCCCCATCTTTACATGTTCTCAATACCCTGGTAGGAACGTGCACCTTAAAGAATGCCTCAAAAGGTTGCTCATCCTTTTCCAATAATCCACCTTCTAACTCAGTAACACTTCCCAGGCTCTGCTGAACGTCTCAAAATCTAACTACTAATCCTGTGCTGAGGGCCCAGTCACCCAGGAGCCCTCACCCCGACCTGCGCTAGTCAACCTCCACAGCTTCTCCCTCGGACACTGGCCAGCAGTCCACATGTCCTCTCACATCCTTGTCTGACATCACCGCATCTCCTCTCTTCATTCCAGATCTCCTACCCCTCCACTCTTAAAACCCCCCACCCCATCCCCAGCCTCTTCAAGCTTGTTCTGGCTTCCTGCTACACCCCCAGCCCAACCTGCTACACCATCCCTCCATATGGGGTTACACATCCCCTTTCCTCCTGCCAAACCCACAGATACAATTGTCAGCCATCTCTGACACTTCCAAACGGACCCCACCACCATCACCATCGAATGCCTCCAACCACTTCGGACCGCTGGGGGCCGACTGGGGTGAGGCCTCATGGAGAGGAAGCCTGAGCAAGATGGAGCCTTGGGCAGGAAGATTCTGAGCAAAACAGGGACAAGATCTGGGCTGGCTACTGGCGTGGGGCAGGGCAGGATGGGGTGCGGAACAGACTGAGGTTTCAGGGTGCAGCAGGTGCAGGGCAGGGTGGGGGAGGGGGGAGCCAGCACGGAGACTGTGACAGCTCAGCAGGAGCTGCGCACAGGACCTGCCTCACCCCCTGGGTTCCTGCAGTTCCCAGCTCTGAGCTGCACAATTTCATGCTCCTTCTCACAGCCCCCCTCCCCCTAGCTGGCCATGTGCTTCCCAGGATGGGAGACCCCCTGACCTCTCCTCTCAGGTCCAGCCCCAGCCAGCCCCTTCCACCCAGGGCCCCTCCCCTGTCCCCACACCCCAGGGTGGCTCACTTTCTGGTCCCGGAGGCGCTCCCCGTGGATGACGTAGTGCCCCTGGCGGGCCCCCCCCTCGGGCCTGGCCCCTCGGACCCGACAAACGCTCACCTGGCTGAGGCCCCCGCCCCCCACAGGCAGCCAGCCCCCACTGGAGTCATCTCGGGCCATCACCACGGCTCGGACCCGCACCATGTACCTGAAGGTTGGGGGAGGACAGTGACAACGGTCAGTGAATTCGGGGGCTGCAGTCCCTGCAGGGTTGCCCTCTCCCCACATTGAGCCTCATCTCCCTCCACCTCCATCTCCCATCCCCTGTACCCTGAGGGAGCCACACAACACCCACCTGCCCTGCAAAGCTGCGTGCTGCCACGCCACCTCGATTCTCCCATGACCTCCCTCCTGCTCACATCCACCTTTTCAGACGCCCCCCACCTTCCCCCTCCCCCTGCCTCTCCCACCCTCACCCCCCAAAGCCCCGGTTTTCCTCCTCCCCTCCCGCTGTTCCTGCTTCTCTCCTCCCCAGCTCAGCACCTACCCACAGCCCCACCCATCGTTCCCCACAGCTGGATGCCTGCGCACATGCATTTTTTCCGGGCCCCATCCATTCACATCCAGTGCCCCCCAGCAACTGCCTCTGCACCCTTTGGCCCAGGCCACTAGCTGGGTGAGAAACCCTGGCTCTCCCCTCCCCACCACCACCACCCCTTCCCGGATTTATGAATGAGACCGGATGCAAAGCTCACTGAGTCACCCAGCAACGGGGAGATAGGCAGGGAGCAGGGAGAGAACCAGAAATGGCCAGAAAGACAAGGCCGAGAAAGAGATGGAGGCAGAAGAAGCCAGACACGGGCGGACCGAGACACATCCAGGGAGCGTTTCATTCACAAAAAAAAAAAAAAAAAAAAAAAAGCCCAGGCTGCTCCTTCAAGGTCCCAGCCAAGGGAAGGCTAGGGGGAGAGATGGCGGGGAGGAGACGGATCCCCGCCCGCCCGCCCGCATCCTCCAGCCCAACTTACCCCGCCCCCAGCTCCGGGGACGTAGCCCTCCGCCCAAAGGGAGCAGCGTCCAGCCCCTCACCGCCACCGGCACTGGGACCCTGGCGCCCCACCTCAGGGACCCAGGCGACGAGACCGAGCCCCCTCCCCCACCCGCGAGACGCTCGGCTTCCTCGGCCCTGTGGGAAGGGAAGGGGCGGCCGCAGCGCCCCCAGCCCCCTTTTCTCAATGGGTTAGGATTTTGTGAATGAGCAGTCACGTGACTCTGCTTCCTTTGTCCGCCCGCCTCCCCCGACAACAGGTGAAGCAGGGAAAGAGGGCAGGGGTCCCCCCCAAGGGCCTAACCGGGGTGGGGCACCGGGATTTCGGGGTGCCTGCGCTCCCCCACACACCTACGTTTCCCCGGGGGAGTGGTCCTCCGAGTTCCTCCATGGTGGGGGTCCAGCACGGAATTTTGTGAATGGGGCATCCATTCTGAAGTCCAGCACCCCCAACACACACACACACACACACACACACACCCCTCGCCGCCCGAATGGAGACTGGTCCCCCCCTCAATGGCTGCCGCGCAGTTTGGGGGGGCCCACGGGGCCCACCCCCTGGTCCTCCCAGCCACGGTCCTCGGGGCGCCCCGAGCGGGGGGTTCGGAGGCGGAGGGAGGTCCTGGCCGCCCCCTCTCCGGGCCAGGCGGCCTGTCAGCCCCTGCCCCCCGTCCCTCCTCGGCACCTGCCTGGGAGGCTGCGGCCGGGCTCCGAGCGGCGGCGACGCGGCCTCCTCCTCCGGCTCGCTCGGCTCCCTCGCGGGCTCCGGCTGGAGACGGGCACCGGAGCCGGGGCCGGGGGGGAGGGAGGGGAGCCTGCAAGACGAGTGGGGGGGAGGGGGCGGCCTGGGGGAGGGGTAGAGCAGGCGGGCGCCCTCGCCCGCTGGGTCCTAGAGCCCGGATCGGGCTCCAGCGAACAGTCCCCCCCCCCACACGCACCCCGCCACCAGCCTCACATCTTCCAGGGACCCAGAGGAGGGGTCCCCGCACTGTGCCGCTGGTCCACGTCATGGGGTCGCTGATGCTGCAAAGAGGGGACCGCGACGGGATCCGGTCTAGGGGCTCTACAGAGGCTTGCGGGTCGGGGTGGGGGTCCAAGGTTTGCATTCCGGCTGGGTTCCAAAAGGGGTGGGACGGCAAGGGGAGGCTTCACATGGGGGTGGGGTCGTGGGGAGACCCAAGTTAGGGGGGTTTGCACCCAGAAGGAGCGCTCAAGGAAGGGGCACAGGGCCCGGGGATCCCGGGCGGGCTGGGACGAAGGGAGCGGAGCGTCTTGGAGACGGGGTTGCCACGTCCCAAACAAGCGGAGCTGGGAAGTCCTAAAATTTGTCTTGGGGGTAAGGGTACCAGAGGGGGCGCCCCCCCGGGAGGAGCTAAGCGGCGGGGTTCGGAAGGGGCGGGGCTTGGGGCGGGAATAACGGAGAGGGGCGGAGCCAAGGGGAACGTTCCGGAGGGGTGGGGCAGAGGACGAGGAGGCCCGGGGCCGCCCAGAAAAAACCTCTGCAGATCCGAAAGGGAGACCCGGGTCCGTCGGGGGCTGGGCTGCAGCGGGCCCCCATGAGGGCGGGGCTCGAGCCCGGAGGGGGGGCCTCGAACTCGCCGTCTCGTCCACTTGCCTTCACCCGCATCTCCGTTCTTTTCGGTTATTTTCTGCTACGGCCGTTCCCCGCCCTGCCCTGGGCCCAGGGGGTAGCGGTCTGAACTTGGGTCGGCTGGAGGAGCCGGTGAGTAGGGGGTCCCCCAGGGCGTAGGGCGCACCTGGAGGGGGCTTGGGGAGGAGGGTGGGACCTGGGTGTGGAGTCCGGCTGGGGGAACGGAGTTGAGGGATGGAGGACCCCGGGAAGGTAGCAGGGGGGTCCGTGACGGCCATGGCAGAGGGCTGGGGGGCCCACACGGTGCTGCGAGCCATGTCCTGCACAGGCCCACCTGGTGGTGCTCGCTGGGCAGAGGCAGGACAAGAGCCGGGAGAGGCGGGGATGGAGGCGGGGACAAGGCGGCGGCTCCGGGGCCTCGGGAGCGGGGTTAGAGGCCAGGGAGGGAGACCGGAGCTCACGGTAGGCTTTGCAGGCGACTGAGCGCCCCCATCACGAGGGCCGAGACATGGTTTGCGGAACCGGGCCCAGGGGACAGTCAGGGGGTCTAAGATAACTGCACAGCCTCCCTGCGGAGGACCCAGGAGGGGGTTAGAGACCCAGAGCGTCGGAGTGGAGCCAGGAGGGCATGGAGGTGGTACAGGTACAAGCCAGCCTTGCGGGGCACCCCCATCCCATCCAGACCTGGACCACTCACGGGCGCTGGTCTGTTCTGACCACAGCCCCCCGACCTCGGTCAGAAATGGGGAACGTGCAATCGGAGCCGTCCGCTGGCGGTGGCTCCCGAAAACAGCAGGCCTCAGACTGCCGGCGGCCGTCCCTGGTGGAGCCCGAGGTGACCCCTTCCTCTCCAGCCATGCGCCTGGCTCGCGGGCTGGGCGTCTGGTTCCCTGGCAGCTCCGCGCCCCCGGGCCTTCTGGTGTCCCCAGAGCCCCAGGCCTCACCCTCGTCCCTGACCTTAGAACTGCCCACACCAGAGGCGTCCTCTCCAGAAATGCCGGCTGTGGCCGGGGTCTCCACACCACCCCCGCCCCCTGTGGGGACCCTGCTGCCCGCGCCCTCTAAGTGGCGGAAACTCCCGGGCACGCAGGTGCCTCGCATCCGCGGCCTGCTGGAGGGCAGCCACCGCGGCCAGGGGGATCCCGTGAGCCTACGGCCACTCCCGGTGCTGCCACGACAACTAACGGAAAAGGACCCCGTTCCGAGGCCGCCCTCCCCAATGCCGCCACCCCTCAAACCGTGGAAGCTGCCGCCACCGCCGCCACCACTTTCCAACCGGCAGCCCCTGGATCGCAGCATCATTCCTGCTCTGGCCACTGTCACACCTTCCGTACCTGCCACAGTCCCCACCGCCACCCCAAGCCCTGTCTGGCCCTGCAGCGAGGGTCCGATGGCCGGTGGCGGGACCCGCGGAGGGCCACCTGCCCAAGTGGAGGAAAGCGAAAAGGCCGGGAAGGCGAACTCTGAGTCTGGCCTGAACCTGCTTTGCAAAGTTGCCTTCAAGCCGGGCAGCCAACTGCCTGCCGGGGCACCCTCGGCCCCCTCGAGCCCCTCGAGCCCCTCGAGCCCCTCGAGCCCCTCAGCAGCCACGGCCTCGCCCACAGGTGGGGCCAGCGATGGACTGGTCGCTGCCGCGGGGCCCGTCTCCTACGCCGAGGTCCTGAAGCAGAGGCCCCTGGCTCCTGGCGCCTCGCGTACGTTAGGAGAGGTCCCTCAGGATGCCCAAGAAACCAAGGGCGGTAATGGAGACGGCGAAGTGTGTCCCGGGCCTCCCTCGGGGCCCGCCCCTCCCTCGGGGCCCGCCCCCCACGCCCGGACCCTACCGCCGCCGCCCTACACCACCTTCCCAGGCTCGCAGCCCAAATTTGACTGGTTGAGCCCTCCAGACGGCCCCGAACGCCACTTCCGCTTCAACGGGGCTGTCGGAGGCATCGGGGTGCCCAGACGACGAGCCGTGGCGCTCTCAGGGCCCTGGGGCTCCCCTCCACCTCCGCTGCGGCCCATCTATCCGGCTCCCGGGCCCCGCAGGCCCGCCCCTGCCCTGCTGGCGCCGCCCATGTTCATCTTCCCGGCGCCCACCAATGGCGAGCCCGTGCGCCCCGTGCCTCCAAGCCAGCCCGAGTTGCCGCCGCCCACGCCACCTGCCACGCCGTCGTCCGCGCCGCTGCCCCCACCGCAGCCACCAGCGCGCCAGCCAACGCCGCTGCCGGTGGTACCCCCACCCACCGCAAGTCCCGGCCCCGTGGAGTCAACCCCGGCTCCTGCCCCGGCTCCCGCGCTGCCCCCTGTCCTGGCCACCGACCAGATCCCGGTCTCCTCGGCCCCGGCCCTGATTCCGGTCCCTGCCCCGGCTCTGGCTCCTGCCCCGGCCCCGGCTTCTGCCCCAACCCCGGTTTCTGCCCCGGCCCCGGCTTCGGCCCCGGCTCCTGACCCAGCCCCGGCTCCTGCCCCGAACCCGACCCCGGCCCCGGCTCCTGACCCAGCCCCGGCGGCTCCGGATCCGCCCCCAGCCCTGGCCTCGGACCCAGCCCCAGCTCCAGCTGCAACTCCTCCCGCGGCCGAAACTTTGCCACCCACGCCCACAGCTGCGCCCGCTCCCATCAAAACTCGCACGCGCAGGAACAAAGGTCCCCGTGCAGCGCGAGTTGTGACCGGCGAAGACGGCGCGCCTGGCGACGGTCCCCGGGAGCGGAATGTGACAGTAGTGACCAATAGTGGCGGCGGTGGCGGGGCTCCACCGTCAGGCCCGGCCAGCAAGGCCTCTGTGCGCCACTGGCCGCCTTTCCAGGTGCTCAACTCTTGTCCCTGCAAGTGTTACTGCCGCCACCAGGCGCGCCATCGCCGCCTGCCACGCAACGTATCTGCCTGGTGAGCGGAGGTGCCGGGGCGGGGAGGGCAGGGCAAACCCTTACCAAACCTCAAGTCCTTTACACCCTAGACCCTCCTCTCGGCTGCATCTGAAACCTAGCTCAGCTCCAGTCCTTCACAACCTAGAGGTGCCTCGGGTCTACACCCATCCCTGACAGGGGAGACAGCCTTTTTTTTTTTTTTAAGATTTATTTTTATTGTAAAGTTAGATATACAGAGAGGAGAGACAGAGAGGAAGATCTTCTGTCAGATGATTCACTCCCCATGTGGCCCCAACAGCCGGAGCTGTGCTGATCTGAACCCAGGAGGTTCTTCTGGGTCTCCCATGCAGGTGCAGGGTCCCAAGGCTTTGGGCCGACCTTGACTGCTTTTCCAGGCCACAAGCAGGGAGCTGGATAGACAGGGCTGCCATATGGTATCCCAGCGCTTGCAAGGCAAAGACTTGAGCCACTAGGCTACAGCGCCAGGCCTATCTTGGCCTAACTTGTTATCTGGATGCCCAAAATGACCCTGAATTTTCTTTCTGGAAGCATCCATGAGGGAAGGAAGCTTAGCAGGCCAGACCTCGTTCTTGAGAGCACCAAGAGGGACCATGTCCTAAGCTCTTCTGGGATGGGGGAAGATGAGTCTTGTGGGATCGAAGCCGCTGTTAACAGACCTGGGATTCGCCAGGACACTGGGATCTCTACTCCCTACGCTGGGAACCCAAGCTTTCACCACTAGAGGGCACCAAAGCCCCAGCCCCCAGGTCACTCCCACCCTCTCACCCCTTCCCGATGCCATCCAGGGCACACACTGCCTCTTCCAGCTACCTGCCCATATTCAGTCTCCAGTTCTGATCCCCAGGGCCTAGCAACTCCTGAGGACTCCCAATCCCGGGGAGACTCAGCCCTCATCGCCTCTTCCCAATGGATACAACCCTGCCGACTGACTGTACACCCCCCTTCCCCAGGCTGAGCACACCCACCAACCACCTGAGCGAGCCACCTTGGGTCGCCACCATCAAGCTGGCGGGTTCCCTGGTAGCTGGGCTGGAGCACTACGACTTGCAGGCCACCCACTCCAACTGAGCACGGTCTGATCAACACCTGCTGCCTTCCCTCCATAACAATAAAGTAACAACCTGGAAGCGGAGTGCCTGTTGGGGACCCACCAAGGGGTGGAAGGAGCCAGGAGGAGAGGTCTCCCTCAGGGCTGCACCCAGAGCAGCAGTAACTGGGAGATGGTTTCTGCACTCCAGAAAGACAGACCTGGACAACAGTCCCTTCCTGTGGTGAGCTAGAGATCTAGAAACCCCTCTGGGAAGGAGCGATTGCCCCCATCTTAGAGCCCGTGAGTCTGACCAGGAATCGCACAGCACACAGACGATGTCAATGCCTCAACACCTTTGAACATTAAGGTCGGAAGGCCTCTCCGGGCTGGGCTCGGGAGGACTGGCTGCCCATTTCCTTCATCCCAGAGGGAAACCTCTGCTAGCCCACAGATGGCCTCATCTCACATGCCACTTTCAAAATGGTTTAATTCACTGCCAACATTTCAAAGAAATCAGGAAACTGCTCCCTTCACTGAAAAACCAATTGGCCTGGCCTGGTGTTTGCACATGTCCATGGCTGGCTGGCTGGCAGGCCATGGTGTCGCTGTGCCCCTGTGCGAGACACCCAAGCAGGGCCACTGGAGAGGTTGACCATGGATAGAGGGTGGCAGCTCCTGTGCAAGGGGCCTTCCAACTTCCCAGTTCTTCACGGATAAGCACGTGGCTCCCTGCCACCACAACCGGGGAGACATGGGCCCACGAGCGAATGGGAATCCACTTTATTGGAGGCCGCGAGCCCCAGAAAGGTGTTGAGGACCACACGCTGGGCCGCACCGCGGCCTGCATGCTCACACGATCATCTCCAGCTGCCGAGCATACTCGATGACCTGCTTGGCCAGTTCTGTGGAGGGGATGGTGGTGTCCTCTGGCTTTTGCTGCTGGCTGGCAAAGCTGTAGTAGTTGTTGGGGCCCAGGACCCAGCCTCGCTGAAGGGAGGGAGGGATCAAAGGTGAGAAGGGGTGAGGCAATCACAGGGGCGGCCCTGCCACCGCCCCACCCTGCACCAGGGCTGTCGCTGAGTCCCACCAGCCAGGCAAGCAGCGCCAGCCCGCGGTGCCTCCAGTTCTCCACATCTGAGACAGGGAGTCCGATCCCAGGCTTCTCTGGGCCTGAACATCCAGTGACTGGACAACCCTCTAGCACATAAGCACAGATTAAGCCCAGAGTCCAACACATGGCCAATCAGCTGGCAGCGACAGCCCTCACTCAAATGCGAGTTCACTCTTTGTTCCGCCTGTCCTCGACTCTGCTCCTGCCACCTGGACCAGGACCGCTGCATGCCATGCATACCCAGGTGCCGGGACTATGCAAAGTCTCTCGCACACAGAAGCTCAGAGAAGATTTGCAACTTGGCCTGAGGGGGCACAGCTGGACTGAAAAGCTGGGCAGTTTTGTCCCTGTGCCCTTCCAGGCCACCCCACCTGCCTCACCCTGTGGCCCCATGCCCCATGCCCCAGCACCAGCACCTTCTTGGCATAGTCGGTCATCTTCTTGGGTGTGTTGAAGAAGAGGATCCGCGTGGCCTCGGTAAAGAGGATCTTCTCATACGCCTTCTCAATGCACCCAGCAATTTCATCCCTGAGGGGAAGACCAGGACTTCCTGACCCGGCCCAGTCTGGGCCCACACAGCCCACTAGCCCTGCACCTCCACCAAGGCAGCTTGCACTGGGCCCTGCCCTGCTCATGGATCAGGGCTTGGAGAGGGGACAGACCTAACCAGAGCTACAAAGCAAGCAGGGGCCACGTGAGGCCCACATCTGGGTACCTGCCAGGCCCTGAATCTACCTGAGGCCATTTACGTCCCAAGTGTGGGGGCCACATGGGGAGCTCTCCAGTAACCATCTTATGCTACTGCACCCACCAAGACGTGCAGTGAACACCAATAGGCAGCAAACAGTAAAGTGCAGGGTGGACGGAATGGGGGGTGGGGCAGGCTCTGGGGGAGCAGGCACCCTCAGAGGTGAGGTATAGGGGCCCCTGAACTCCTAGTGCTTCCGTACTGCTCCCCTGTTTCCTAAGAGAACAATCAGCCTCCCACCTGCCACACGCCCACCCCACCTCTAGCCTTGGCTTTGCCACACACACCCTTTATAGAGTGGCTCCCATGAGGCAAATGGTGTGGCCATCCCTCTGAAACCTTGTCACCCTCAGAGGGACTCCTACATCACACCCACACACTTGTGAGAAGCCATTTGTGCACCCAGCACCCAGAGGAGCTGGTGGAGCCTGGTAGCCCTGTGCTACAGAAGACAACTCTGTGAGTTCCACCTGGGCACCCCAGCCGCCTCCCTGCCCTCCATCTGCTGAGCCGCATGGGGACACCAGGCCTGGCTGTGCACACACGGCCACATGCTCAGAGTCCAGGGTGAACAGGCCCCATGTCCTGCAATCACACAGTTCAGACAAGGAGTACTGAGGTGTTGAGAGACCAAGAAACACAATCCCTGGGGTTAGGCCCCCCACCGCAGGGAACAAACCCTTTCCCGCCCCTGCCCCCCACAGGGCCTGTCCCCCCACACCTGATAGTGTCAAGCAGGATGTCAATGAAGAAGGTGTAGCTCTCAGCAGGGATGTTGCCTTTGGCCAGGAACACCTTGTTGTAACTGCCCTCCATCAGGTACTGCAGAAGCCAGGGACAGAGAAGGAAGGATGGCCATTACTCCTCTGCTGGCCACCCTTCCCCCAACGC
The DNA here is from genome assembly GCF_030435755.1 of Ochotona princeps. Lineage (NCBI taxonomy): Eukaryota > Metazoa > Chordata > Mammalia > Lagomorpha > Ochotonidae > Ochotona > Ochotona princeps. Next base: position 49,193,264 of record NC_080847.1, on the reverse strand, counting down.
CAACTCTGGGCCCTTCTACCAGGAAGACCTCCCTGACACCCCAACTCTCATTCTGCAAGCCTGCTCTGGGATGGATTCTAATTATCTCACTGACTCTCCAGTAACTGGAGACAGACGCAGACCCACCCTGGTTCACTACTCCACACACTCACCTAAATCATGCCGCCAACTATCAACACCCCTTCCCACCCATCCCCACAACCAAATCCTCCCGTGAGACCTCCGGTCTACAGCCTTTTTCTAACCCTCATTCTCCTGGTTCCAGAAGCACTGTCTCCTTCACGTCACCGACGTGCAGCAGGCGTGCCCAAGGCTGGAGTCTGTCTACCACAGGGCTGTGCGGCTGCGAGGCCTTCTGTGCCCGCCCTCCTCACCTCTTCTGTTTTCCTCCACAGCCCTTCTCGTCCTATGACAGACTAGCCAGGTCCCTTACTCTAGCGCTTTGCTATTGTCCCACATACTGGCCAGACCACATTACCGCGGGCTACAGCCGATCCACAGTACAGCCTGAAACCTTGTGCCCAGCACATGGCCAGTGCTCAGTGCTTGCTGGATGACTAAGGGAAGGGTCCCAGGGCTGAACTCAGCCCGCTCCTCCAGGAAGCCCTCCCTGAGCCCCTCTCCCCCTCCAGTAGCAGCCTCACCTGTTCGAGGGACACTGGGTGTTTGATGTAGACGTTGGTCTGGATGTCCTTGGCGGGTAGGCGCTCCAGCTCTGTGTGGAACTCTGCCACCCGGTTCTGGGACAGCAGGAAGAGGAGGTTCAGGCCCAGGAGCTGGTGCATGTAAGCAGACTCAGGGAGCTGCTCCCTGTAGGCCAGGACAGGGGACCAAGGTCAGGAGGGCGGACAAAGGCCAGGAAGGTGTGGGGATCCAGTAAGCCCACACCCCAGCTTCCAGGGACCCTGACAGCTACCCAGGTTCTCTCCTCAAAGGCGTTTATCAGATAAGGAAACCGAAGAAATCAATGATAAACTGTAGCACAGTAGAGACAGCTTAAATGAATAGAGGCTAAGTAAATTATTCAACCCAGATAAAGTGATCAGATGGTACTTTGCGTAAACACATACTGTGTAATGTGGCCAAGCGCATTAATCCACTTCCTGTGATGCCAGCAACTCAAATGTGTGCTGGTTTAACTCCTGCTGCTTTACTTCCGATCCAGCTCCCTGTCAATGTGCTTGGGCAGGCAGAAGATGGTCCAAGTGCTTGGAGCCCTACACCCATGTGGGAGGCCTGGAGTTCCCAGCTTGTGGCTCTGGCTTGGGACAGCACTGACCACTGTGGCCATTTGAGAATGGACCAGCAGATGGAAGAGCTGACCTGTTCCTCCCTCTCTGTTACTCTGCCTTATATAATAAGTAAATCAGAGAGAAAAAATGCAGCCACTTAAGCTACTGCATCCATTTTGAATGCCTGGGTTCAAATCCCACCTCTACTTCCAATCCAGCTTCCTGCCAATATACGCACTGGAAAGGCAGCCGATCATGGTTCTACTACTTGGCCAGTTGCGGGATCCTGGCTTTGGACTGGCCCAATCTGGTTGCTGTGAGCATTTAGGGAGTGAACCTATACACACATGATTCTGAATCTCTCTCTTCCCATCACTATGCTTTCCAACCTCGCAAGCAGTGGATTAATCCACGGTGCTACAAAGCTGGCTCCCAATAAATACTCATTCCATGGGATGTGGGCAGGGGGCGGCAGTAGAAGAAAGCTCTCCCCTAGTTCCAACTGGAAATTGAGAGAGGAAGGATAAAGTTATTTGCCCAACAGCATACGATCAACAAGAGGCAGGAAGCTTCAAATCTAGGTTGGTTTGATGCCAAATTCTTAATCATTAATCCACATAGGTGACACTCAGCATCTGCACAGTTAGCAGGTCCCTGTGGGGGGCCTGGCCCTGTGGGAAGCTGTGGAGACAGTGACCAAGGCAGTCCCTGGCTCTGCCCTGAGGCAGCCCTCAGACCAGTGGGAGAGGCTGGGATGGGAAAGCTCAGGCCAGGGGAAGGCAGACACGGGCAGCAGGAACCGGGATGGACACAGCCCTGGAGGCCACAGGAAAAGAACTTGGTCTTAAGCCCAAGTACCACTAAGAGCCAGGACAGACTGTGAGCAGGGCAACAATGGGGTCAAAGGGTCAAACTTCAGTGTCACAAAAATCCTGCTGACTGCCATGGGGGAGTGCGTCCCAGGGGACGAAGGGAGGCAATGCAGCCATGGACTAAGGGGACACAGACTGGACAGTGGCCAAGATGGGATCCGGCAACCTCAGCCTCAGGACTGCCCTCACCCCTCCCCCAAAGCCAATCCCGGAGCCTGAGCTCAGCAGAGCAGGAGTTTCCAGGGGAAGCCAGATATCCCAAGGGGCTGAGGCAAGAGGAGAAGCTTCTACAAGCACTCTCTCCCATGGGTGGGGTGTGGAACTCCTCCTCACTTGTAGTCAAAGTAGTAACACTTGAGCTGGGCCATGTAGCGCTCGAAGGAGGGGATGTCCTTGCGCAAGATGCTCCACTGGGCCCCGATCTCCAGTATGTCACCTGTGGGGGGAGAGGGGTGAGGGTGGCATCTCAGCAGGAACCACCATGGACACGATCCCACAACTCCTCCCACCTCCGGCCACCACCACCACTAACAACAAACACCACCCCACTGACTCACGGGCCAGAATGAGCTGCTGCTTAGTTAGCTTGGTCCCCGTAGTGGGCAGGAAGTTGAGCTCCAGCAACACCAGCTGACCGAAAGGGAAGGAAGTAAAGAACATAGTTCAGCTGAGACCTGGGGTTTATGGAGCTAACCATCATCCCTGACCCACAAAACTGCCATGCTTAGTCAAGGAGTCACAATTATTTATAGCCAGGCAAATGGGACAAACAACCCCGTGGGATCAGAATCCCCATCAGGGAGTGAGGGGACACCCCCCATCCCCACCTCCCCAACCCCGCACTGGGGCCACATTTATTCTCATTTCCAAACACGCTAGACTCCACATTCCCATTCTTCCTTACAACATTCCTCCCAAGATCAGCTTTTCCCACAATTAGGCTGTCTCCCTTTCCCCTCCCACTCCTCTCTATTCAGGAGGTGTCCCTAAGCCCCTCATCTCAGTGATCTGGCCTGAGCTGAACCCCCTCCCCACACACACACACAGGACCTGGGCTGAACCCCTCCCCCCCACACACAGGACCTGGGCTGAACCCCCCCCACACACAGGACCTCCCTAAGCCCCCCATCTCAGTGATCTGGCCTGGGCTAAACCTCCTCCCCACACACCCACAGGACCTGGGCTGAACCCCCTCCCCCTCACACAGGACCTGGGCTGAACCCCCTCCCCCTCACACAGGACCTGGGCTGAACCCCTCCCCCTCACACACAGGACCTGGGCTGAACCCCCTCCCCACCACACACACAGGACCTGGGCTGAACCCCCTCCCCACCACACACACAGGACCTGGGCTGAACCCCCTCCCCATCACACACACAGGACCTGGGCTGAACCCCTCCCCATCACACAGGACCTGGGCTGAACCCCCTCCCTACCACACACACAGGACCTGGGCTGAACCCCCCCACACACACACACAGGACCTGGGCTGAACCCCCTCCCCCTCACACAGGACCTGGGCTGAACCCCCTCCCCACCACACACACAGGACCTGGGCTGAACCCCCTCCCCCTCACACAGGACCTGGGCTGAACCCCCTCCCCCTCACACAGGACCTGGGCTGAACCCCTCCCCCTCACACACAGGACCTGGGCTGAACCCCCTCCCCACCACACACACAGGACCTGGGCTGAACCCCCTCCCCACCACACACACAGGACCTGGGCTGAACCCCCTCCCCATCACACACACAGGACCTGGGCTGAACCCCTCCCCATCACACACACAGGACCTGGGCTGAACCCCCTCCCCATCACACACACACAGGACCTGGGCTGAACCCCCTCCCCATCACACACACAGGACCTGGGCTGAACCCCCTCCCCATCACACACACAGGACCTGGGCTGAACCCCCTCCCCATCACACACACAGGACCTGGGCTGAACCCCCTCCCCATCACACACACAGGACCTGGGCTGAATCCCCTCCCCACCACACACACAGCACCTGGGCTGAACCCCCTCCCCACACACACACAGGACCTGGGCTGAACCCCCCCCCCGAACACACACACAGGATGTGAGCTGAAACGCACATAAAACCTGGGCTGAAACAGACAGGCGGCGCGCACATACACACACACGACCTAAGACCAGAACCTCCATTAGGAAAAAACCACCACCACCACCACCGAGACCCTCACCCTGGCACTCCGACCACCACGCCCTCACTCGGCTCGGCAATCAGCACTGTCTCCTTCCACTTGCGGCTGCATCGGGGAGGTCCCAGGCCTCTCTCCCTCCTCGACCTTTCTCAGGTTGCCCCTCAGGCTGTGGCTGATCTTCCCTCAGCCCGCCCCACGGACCCTCGTGGCCACCGAGGCCCCTCCCGACGCCCAGACCCCCTTCCTAGCGCGCCCCCCAAAAGTGCCGCCTTCCCGGAACCGCCGACTGCCTTACCTTAAGGCGGCCCAGCTCTTCCCCGCACTTGCTCAGATTGGGACTTTTGCGGTTCCACTCGCCCTTGAGTTGCTCGTACATCCCGGCTGCGGCCTGCAGGACGGCGCCCGAAGCTGCCGCGGTCCCGGAGCTCGGGACGCCCGTCGCCCCGTTGACCGTCGCGGCCGCCATCTTCCGTGATGCGGCAAACCTC